>NC_090349.1:4686920-4986920 GCF_035084215.1 Heptranchias perlo
ACTGGGATTTGATGGTTTGTTTACAATGGGACATGATGGTCTGTTTACACTGGGACCTGATGGTCTGTTTACACTGGGATCTGATGGTCTGTTTACACTGGGATCTGATGGTCTGCTTGCATTGGAATCTGATGGTCTGTTTACACTGGGACCTGATGGTCTGTTTCCACTGGGAACTGATGGTCCGTTTACACTGGGATCTGATGGTCTGCTTGCACTGGAATCTGATGGTCTGTTTACACTGGGACCTGATGGTCTGTTTACACTGGGATCTGATGGTCTGTTTACACTGGGACCTGATGGTCCGTTTACACTGGGATCTGATGGTCTGTTTACACTGGGACCTGATGGTCCGTTTACACTGGGATCTGATGGTCTGTTTACACTGGGACCTGATGGTCCGTTCACACTGGGATCTGATGGTCTGTTTACACTGGGACCTGATGGTTCGTTTACACTGGAATCTGATGGTCTGTTTACACTGGGACCTGATGGTCTGTTTACACTGGGACCTGATGGTCTGTTTACACTGGGATCTGATGGTCTGCTTGCACTGGAATCTGATGGTTTGTTTACACTGCGATCTGATGGTCTGTTTACACTGGGACCTTATGATCTGTTTACACTGGGACCTGATGGTCTGCTTGCACTGGAATCTGATGGTTTGTTTACACTGGGAGCTGTTGGTCTGTTTACACTGGGACCTGATGGTCTGTTTGCACTGGGACCTGATGGTTTGTTTACACTGGGATATGATGGTCTGTTTACACTGGGATCTGATGGTCTGTTTACAGTGGGATCTGATGGTCTGTTTGCACTGGGACCTGATGGTCTGTTTACACTGGGACCTGATGGTCCGTTTACACTGGGACCTGATGGTCTGTTTACACTGGGACCTGATGGTCTGTTTACACTGCGATCTGATGGTTAGTTTACACTGGGACCTGATGGTTTGTTTACACTGGGACCTGATGGTTTGTTTACACTGGAATCTGATGGTCCGTTTACACTGTGACCTGATGGTCTGTTTACACTGGGATCTGATGGTTTGTTTACACTGGGATCTGACGGTTTGTTTACACTGGGATCTGATGTGTCTGTTTACTCTGGGACCTGATGGTCTGTTTACACTGGGACCTGATGGTCTGTTTACACTGGGACCTGATGGTCTGTTTACACTGGGATCTGATGGTTTGTTTACACTGGGACCTGATGGTCTGTTTACACTGGGACCTGCTGGTCTGTTTACACTGGGATCTGATGGTGTTTTTACACTGCGACCTGATGGTTTGTTTACACTGGGATCTGATGGTCTGTTTACACTGGGACCTGATGGTCTGTTTACACTGGGACCTGATGGTCTGTTTACATTGGGACCTGATGGTCTGTTTACACTGGGACCTGATGGTTTGTTTACACTGGGACCTGATGGTCTTTTTACACTGGGACCTGATGGTTTGTTTACACTGGAATCTGATTGTCTGTTTACACTGGGATCTGATGGTCTGTTTACACTTGGACCTGATGGTCTTTTTACACTGGGACCCGATGGTCTGTTTACACTGGGATCTGATTGTCTGTTTACACTGGGACCTGATGGTCTGTTTACACTGGAATCTGATGGTCTGTTTACACTGGGACCTGATGGTCTGTTTACACTGGGACCTCATGGTCTGTTTACACTGGGACCTGATGGTTTGTTTACACTGGGATCTGATGGTCTGTTTACACTGGGATCTGATGGACTGTTTACACTGGGATCTGATGTTTTGTTTACACTGGGACCTGATGGATTGTTTACACTGGGATCTGATGGTCTGTTTACACTGGGATCTGATGGTTTGTTTACACTGGGACCTGATGGTTTGTTTACACTGGGATCTGATGGATTGTTTACACTGGGATCTGATGGTTTGTTTACACTGGGATCTGATGGTTTGTTTACACTGGGATCTGATGGTTTGTTTACACTCGGATCTGATGGTCTGTTTACACTGGGATCTGATGGTCTGTTTACACTGGGACCTGATGGTTTGTTTACACTGGGATCTGATGGTTTGTTTACACTGAGATCTGATGGTCTGTTTACACTGGGATCTGATGGTCTGTTTACACTGGGATCTGATGGTCTGTTTACACTGGGACCTGATGGTCTGTTTACACTGGGACCTGATGGTCTGTTTACACTGGGATCTGATGGTCTGTTTACACTGGGACCTGATGGTCTGTTTACACTGGGATCTGATGGTCTGTTTACACTGGGACCTGATGGTCTGTTTACACTGGGACCTGATGGTCTGTATACACTGGGGCCTGATGGTTTGTTTACACTGGGACCTGATGGTCTGTTTACACTGGGACCTGATGGTCTGTTTACACTGGGATCTGATGGTCTGTTTACACTGGGATCTGATGGTTTGTTTACACTGGGACCTGATGGTCTGTTTACACTGGGACCTGATTGTCTGTTTACACTGGGACCTGATGGTCTGTTTACACTGCGATCTGATGGTCTGCTTGCACTGGAATCTGATGGTTTGTTTACACTGGGATCTGATGGTTTGTTTACACTCGGATCTGATGGTCTGTTTACACTGGGATCTGATGGTCTGTTTACACTGGGACCTGATGGTTTGTTTACACTGGGATCTGATGGTTTGTTTACACTGAGATCTGATGGTCTGTTTACACTGGGATCTGATGGTCTGTTTACACTGGGATCTGATGGTCTGTTTACACTGGGACCTTATGGTCTGTTTACACTGGGACCTGATGGTCTGTTTACACTGGGATCTGATGGTCTGTTTACACTGGGACCTGATGGTCTGTTTACACTGGGATCTGATGGTCTGTTTACACTGGGACCTGATGGTCTGTTTACACTGGGACCTGATGGTCTGTATACACTGGGACCTGATGGTTTGTTTACACTGGGACCTGATGGTCTGTTTACACTGGGACCTGATGGTCTGTTTACACTGGGATCTGATGGTCTGTTTACACTGGGATCTGATGGTTTGTTTACACTGGGACCTGATGGTCTGTTTACACTGGGACCTGATTGTCTGTTTACACTGGGACCTGATGGTCTGTTTACACTGCGATCTGATGGTCTGCTTGCACTGGAATCTGATGGTCTGTTTACATTGGGACCTGATGGTCTGTTTACACTGGGACCTGATGGTCTGTTTACACTGGGATCTGATGGTCTGTTTACACTGGGATCTGATGGTTTGTTTACAATGGAACCTGATGGTCTGTTTACACTTGGATCTGATGGTCTGTTTACACTTGGATCTGATGGTCTGTTTACACTGGGGCCTGATGGTCTGTTTACACTGGGATCTGATGGACTGTTTACACTGGGATCTGATGGTCTGCTTGCACTGGAATCTGATGGTCTGTTTACACAGGGACCTGATGGTCTGCTTGCAATGGAATCTGATGGTCTGTTTACACTGGGACCTGATGATCTGTTTACACTGGGATCTGATGGTCTGTTTACACTGGGACCTGATGGTCCGTTTACACTGGGATCTGATGGTCTGTTTACCCTGGGACCTGATGGTTTGTTTACACTGGGATCTGATGGTCTGTTTACACTGGGAACTGATGGTCCGTTTACACTGGGATCTGATGGTCTGTTTACACTGGGACCTGATGGTCCGTTTACACTGGGATCTGATGGTCTGTTTACACTGGGACCTGATGGTCTGTTTACACTGGGACCTGATGGTCTGTTTACACTGGGATCTGATGGTCTGCTTGCAATGGAATCTGATGGTTTGTTTACACTGCGATCTGATGGTCTGTTTACACTGGGACCTGATGGTCTGTTTACACTGGGACCTGATGGTCTGCTTGCACTGGAATCTGATGGTTTGTTTACACTGGGAACTGATGGTCTGTTTACACTGGGACCTGATGGTCTGTTTGCACTGGGACCTGATGGTTTGTTTACACTGGGATATGATGGTCTGTTTACACTGGGATCTGATGGTCTGTTTACACTGGGATCTGATGGTCTGTTTGCACTGGGACCTGATGGTCTGTTTACACTGGGATCTGAAGGGCTGTTTACACTGGGATCTGATGGTCTGTTTACACTGGGACCTGATGCTCTGTTTACACTCGATCTGATCGTCTGTTCACACTGGGATCTGATGGTCTGTTTACACTGGGACCTGATGGTCTGTTTACACTGGGATCTGATGGTCTGTTTACACTGGGACCTGATGGTCTGTTTACACTGGGTCCTGATGGTCTGTTTACACTGGGATCTGATGGTCTGTTTACACTGGGACCTGATGGTCTGTTTACACTGGGACCTGATGGTCTGTTTACACTGGGACCTGATGGTCTGTTTACACTGGGACCTGATGGTCTGTTTACACTGGAATCTGATGGTCTGTTTACACTGGGATCTGATGGTCTGTTTACACTGGGACCTGATGGTCTGTTTACACTGGGACCTGATGGTCTGTATACACTGGGACCTGATGGTTTGTTTACACTGGGACCTGATGGTCTGTTTACACTGGGACCTGATGGTCTGTTTACACTGGGATCTGATGGTCTGTTTACACTGGGATCTGATGGTTTGTTTACACTGGGACCTGATGGTCTGTTTACACTGGGACCTGATTGTCTGTTTACACTGGGACCTGATGGTCTATTTACACTGCGATCTGATGGTCTGCTTGCACTGGAATCTGATGGTCTGTTTACACTGGGACCTGATGGTCTGTTTACACTGGGACCTGATGGTCTGTTTACACTGGGATCTGATGGTCTGTTTACACTGGGATCTGATGGTCTGTTTACACTGGGACCTGATGGTCTGTTTACACTGGGATCTGATGGTCTGTTTACACTGGGATCTGATGGTTTGTTTACACTGGGACCTGATGGTCTGTTTACACTGGGACCTGATTGTCTGTTTACACTGGGACCTGATGGTCTGTTTACACTGCGATTTGATGGTCTGCTTGCACTGGAATCTGATGGTCTGTTTACACTGGGACCTGATGGTCTGTTTACACTGGGACCTGATGGTCTGTTTACACTGGGATCTGATGGTCTGTTTACACTGGGATCTGATGGCTTGTTTACAATGGGACCTGATGGTCTGTTTACACTGGGACCTGATGGTCTGTTTACACTGGGATCTGATGGTCTGTTTACACTGGGGCCTGATGGTCTGTTTACACTGGAATCTGATGGACTGTTTACACTGGGATCTGATGGTCTGCTTGCACTGGAATCTGATGGTCTGTTTACACTGGGACCTGATGGTCTGTTTACACTGGGAACTGATGGTCCGTTTACACTGGGACCTGATGGTCTGTTTACACTCGGATCTGATGGTCTGTTTACACTGGGACCTGATGGTCCGTTTACACTGGGATCTGATGGTCTGTTTACACTGGGACCTGATGGTCCGTTTACACTGGGATCTGATGGTCTGTTTACGCTGGGACCTGATGGTCCGTTTACACTGGGATCTGATGGTCTGTTTACACTGGGACCTGATGGTCTGTTTACACTGGGACCTGATGGTCTGTTTACACTGGGACCTGATGGTCTGTTTACACTGGGACCTGATGGTTTGTTTACACTGGGACCTGATGGTCTGTTTACACTGGGACCTGATGGTTTGTTTACACTGGAATCTGATGGTCTGTTTACACTGGGATCTGATGGTCTGTTTACACTGGGACCTGATGGTCTTTTTACACTGGGACCCGATGGTCTGTTTACACTGGGATCTGATTGTCTGTTTACACTGGGACCTGATGGTCTGTTTACACTGGAATCTGATGGTCTGTTTACACTGGGACCTCATGGTCTGTTTACACTGGGACCTCATGGTCTGTTTACACTGGGACCTGATGGTTTGTTTACACTGGGATCTGATGGTCTGTTTACACTGGGATCTGATGGTCTGTTTACACTGGGATCTGATGGTTTGTTTACAATGGGACATGATGGTCTGTTTACACTGGGACCTGATGGTCTGTTTACACTGGGATCTGATGGTCTGTTTACACTGGGATCTGATGGTCTGCTTGCACTGGAATCTGATGGTCTGTTTACACTGGGACCTGATGGTCTGTTTACACTGGGAACTGATGGTCCGTTTACACTGGGATCTGATGGTCTGCTTGCACTGGAATCTGATGGTCTGTTTACACTGGGACCTGATGGTCTGTTTACACTGGGATCTGATGGTCTGTTTACACTGGGACCTGATGGTCCGTTTACACTGGGATCTGATGGTCTGTTTACACTGGGACCTGATGGTCCGTTTACACTGGGATCTGATGGTCTCTTTACACTGGGACCTGATGGTCCGTTCACACTGGGATCTGATGGTCTGTTTACACTGGGACCTGATGGTCCGTTTACACTGGAATCTGATGGTCTGTTTACACTGGGACCTGATGGTCTGTTTACACTGGGACCTGATGGTCTGTTTACACTGGGATCTGATGGTCTGCTTGCACTGGAATCTGATGGTTTGTTTACACTGCGATCTGATGGTCTGTTTACACTGGGACCTGATGATCTGTTTACACTGGGACCTGATGGTCTGCTTGCACTGGAATCTGATGGTTTGTTTACACTGGGAACTGATGGTCTGTTTACACTGGGACCTGATGGTCTGTTTGCACTGGGACCTGATGGTTTGTTTACACTGGGATATGATGGTCTGTTTACACTGGGATCTGATGGTCTGTTTACAGTGGGATCTGATGGTCTGTTTGCACTGGGACCTGATGGTCTGTTTACACTGGGACCTGATGGTCCGTTTACACTGGGACCTGATGGTCTGTTTACACTGGGACCTGATGGTCTGTTTACACTGCGATCTGATGGTTAGTTTACACTGGGACCTGATGGTTTGTTTACACTGGGACCTGATGGTTTGTTTACACTGGAATCTGATGGTCCGTTTACACTGTGACCTGCTGGTCTGTTTACACTGGGATCTGATGGTTTGTTTACACTGGGATCTGACGGTTTGTTTACACTGGGATCTGATGTGTCTGTTTACTCTGGGACCTGATGGTCTGTTTACACTGGGACCTGATGGTCTGTTTACACTGGGACCTGATGGTCTGTTTACACTGGGATCTGATGGTTTGTTTACACTGGGACCTGATGGTCTGTTTACACTGGGACCTGCTGGTCTGTTTACACTGGGATCTGATGGTGTGTTTACACTGCGACCTGATGGTTTGTTTACACTGGGATCTGATGGTCTGTTTACACTGGGACCTGATGGTCTGTTTACACTGGGTTCTGATTGTCTGTTTACACTGGGTCCTGATGGTCTGTTTACACTGGGACCTGATGGTCTGTTTACACTGGGACCTGATGGTTTGTTTACACTGGGACCTGATGGTCTGTTTACACTGGGACCTGATGGTTTGTTTACACTGGAATCTGATGGTCTGTTTACACTGGGACCTGATGGTCTTTTTACACTGGGACCCGATGGTCTGTTTACACTGGGATCTGATTGTCTGTTTACACTGGGACCTGATGGTCTGTTTACACTGGAATCTGATGGTCTGTTTACACTGGGACCTGATGGTCTGTTTACACTGGGACCTCATGGTCTGTTTACACTGGGACCTGATGGTTTGTTTACACTGGGATCTGATGGTCTGTTTACACTGGGATCTGATGGTCTGTTTACACTGGGATCTGATGTTTTGTTTACACTGGGACCTGATGGATTGTTTACACTGGGATCTGATGGTCTGTTTACACTGGGATCTGATGGTTTGTTTACACTGGGACCTGATGGTTTGTTTACACTGGGATCTGATGGATTGTTTACACTGGGATCTGATGGTTTGTTTACACTGGGATCTGATGGTTTGTTTACACTGGGATCTGATGGTTTGTTTACACTCGGATCTGATGGTCTGTTTACACTGGGATCTGATGGTCTGTTTACACTGGGACCTGATGGTTTGTTTACACTGGGATCTGATGGTTTGTTTACACTGAGATCTGATGGTCTGTTTACACTGGGATCTGATGGTCTGTTTACACTGGGATCTGATGGTCTGTTTACACTGGGACCTGATGGTCTGTTTACACTGGGACCTAATGGTCTGTTTACACTGGAATCTGATGGTCTGTTTACACTGGGATCTGATGGTCTGTTTACACTGGGACCTGATGGTCTGTTTACACTGGAATCTGATGGTCTGTTTACATGGGATCTGATGGTCTGTTTACACTGGGACCTGATGGTCTGTTTAAAATGGGACCTGATGGTTTGTTTACACTGGGACCTGATGGTTTGTTTACACTGGGACCTGATGGTCTGTTTACACTGGGACCTGATGGTCTGTTTACACTGGGATCTGATGGTCTGTTTACACTGGGACCTGATGCTCTGTTTACACTGGGACCTGATGGTCTATTTACACTGGGATCTGATGGTTCGTTTACACTGGGACCTGGTGGTCTGTTTACACTGGGATCTGATGGTCTGTTTACACTGGGACATGATGGTTTGTTTACACTGGGACCTGATGGTTTGTTTACACTGCGATCTGATGGTCTGTTTACACTGGGACCTGATGGTCTGTTTACACTGGGACCTGATGGTCTGTTTACACTGGGACCTGATGGTCTGTTTACACTGGGATCTGATGGTCTGTTCACACTGGGACCTGATGGTCTGTTTACACGGGGATCTGATGGTTTGTTTACATTGGGATCTGATGGTCTGTTTACACAGGGGCGTGATGGTCTGTTTACACTGGGATCTGATGGTCTGTTTACACTGGGATCTGATGGTCTGCTTGCACTGGAATCTGATGGTCTGTTTACACTGGGACCTGATGGTCTGTTTACACTGGGAACTGATGGTCCGTTTGCACTGGGATCTGATGGTCTGCTTGCACTGGAATCTGATGGTCTGTTTACACTGGGACCTGATGGTCTGTTTACACTGGGATCTGATGGTCTGTTTACACTGGGACCTGATGGTCCGTTTACACTGGGATCTGATGGTCTGTTTACACTGGGACCTGATGGTCCGTTTACACTGGGATCTGATGTTCTGTTTACACTGAGACCTGATGGTCCGTTCACACTGGGATCTGATGGTCTGTTTACACTAGGACCTGATTGTCCGTTTACACTGGGATCTGATGGTCTGTTTACACTGGGACCTGATGGTCTGTTTACACTGGGACCTGATGGTCTGTTTACACTGGGATCTGATGGTCTGCTTGCACTGGAATCTGATGGTTTGTTTACACTGCGATATGATGGTCTGTTTACACTGGGACCTGATGGTCTGTTTACACTGGGACCTGATGGTTTGTTTACACTGGGATATGATGGTCTGTTTACACTGGGATCTGATGGTCTGTTTACACTGGGATCTGATGGTCTGTTTGCACTGGGACCTGATGGTCTGTTTACACTGGGACCTGATGGTCCGTTTACACTGGGACCTGTTGGTCTGTTTACACTGGGACCTGATGGTCTGTTTACAGTGGGACCTGATGGTTTGTTTACACTGGAATCTGATGGTCCGTTTACACTGTGACCTGATGGTCTGTTTACACTCGGATCTGATGGTTTGTTTACACTGGGATCTGATGGTTTGTTTACACTGGGATCTGATGTGTCTGTTTACTCTGGGACCTGATGGTCTGACTACACTGGGACCTGATGGTCTGTTTACACTGGGACCTGATGGTCTGTTTACACTGGGATCTGATGGTCTGTTTACACTGGGACCTGATGGTCTGTTTACACTGGGACCTGATGGTTTGTTTACACTGGGACCTGATGGTCTGTTTACACTGGGATCTGATGGTCTGTTTACACTGGGATCTGATGGTCTGTTTACACTGGGATTTGATGGTTTGTTTACAATGGGACATGATGGTCTGTTTACACTGGGACCTGATGGTCTGTTTACACTGGGATCTGATGGTCTGTTTACACTGGGATCTGATGGTCTGCTTGCACTGGAATCTGATGGTCTGTTTACACTGGGACCTGATGGTCTGTTTCCACTGGGAACTGATGGTCCGTTTACACTGGGATCTGATGGTCTGCTTGCACTGGAATCTGATGGTCTGTTTACACTGGGACCTGATGGTCTGTTTACACTGGGATCTGATGGTCTGTTTACACTGGGACCTGATGGTCCGTTTACACTGGGATCTGATGGTCTGTTTACACTGGGACCTGATGGTCCGTTTACACTGGGATCTGATGGTCTGTTTACACTGGGACCTGATGGTCCGTTCACACTGGGATCTGATGGTCTGTTTACACTGGGACCTGATGGTCCGTTTACACTGGAATCTGATGGTCTGTTTACACTGGGACCTGATGGTCTGTTTACACTGGGACCTGATGGTCTGTTTACACTGGGATCTGATGGTCTGCTTGCACTGGAATCTGATGGTTTGTTTACACTGCGATCTGATGGTCTGTTTACACTGGGACCTGATGATCTGTTTACACTGGGACCTGATGGTCTGCTTGCACTGGAATCTGATGGTTTGTTTACACTGGGAGCTGTTGGTCTGTTTACACTGGGACCTGATGGTCTGTTTGCACTGGGACCTGATGGTTTGTTTACACTGGGATATGATGGTCTGTTTACACTGGGATCTGATGGTCTGTTTACAGTGGGATCTGATGGTCTGTTTGCACTGGGACCTGATGGTCTGTTTACACTGGGACCTGATGGTCCGTTTACACTGGGACCTGATGGTCTGTTTACACTGCGATCTGATGGTTAGTTTACACTGGGACCTGATGGTTTGTTTACACTGGGACCTGATGGTTTGTTTACACTGGAATCTGATGGTCCGTTTACACTGTGACCTGATGGTCTGTTTACACTGGGATCTGATGGTTTGTTTACACTGGGATCTGACGGTTTGTTTACACTGGGATCTGATGTGTCTGTTTACTCTGGGACCTGATGGTCTGTTTACACTGGGACCTGATGGTCTGTTTACACTGGGACCTGATGGTCTGTTTACACTGGGATCTGATGGTTTGTTTACACTGGGACCTGATGGTCTGTTTACACTGGGACCTGCTGGTCTGTTTACAATGGGATCTGATGGTGTGTTTACACTGCGACCTGATGGTTTGTTTACACTGGGATCTGATGGTCTGTTTACACTGGGACCTGATGGTCTGTTTACACTGGGACCTGATGGTCTGTTTACATTGGGACCTGATGGTCTGTTTACACTGGGACCTGATGGTTTGTTTACACTGGGACCTGATGGTCTTTTTACACTGGGACCTGATGGTTTGTTTACACTGGAATCTGATTGTCTGTTTACACTGGGATCTGATGGTCTGTTTACACTGGGACCTGATGGTCTTTTTACACTGGGACCCGATGGTCTGTTTACACTGGGATCTGATTGTCTGTTTACACTGGGACCTGATGGTCTGTTTACACTGGAATCTGATGGTCTGTTTACACTGGGACCTGATGATCTGTTTACACTGGGACCTCATGGTCTGTTTACACTGGGACCTGATGGTTTGTTTACACTGGGATCTGATGGTCTGTTTACACTGGGATCTGATGGTCTGTTTACACTGGGATCTGATGTTTTGTTTACACTGGGACCTGATGGATTGTTTACACTGGGATCTGATGGTCTGTTTACACTGGGATCTGATGGTTTGTTTACACTGGGACCTGATGGTTTGTTTACACTGGGATCCGATGGATTGTTTACACTGGGATCTGATGGTTTGTTTACACTGGGATCTGATGGTTTGTTTACACTGGGATCTGATGGTTTGTTTACACTCGGATCTGATGGTCTGTTTACACTGGGATCTGATGGTCTGTTTACACTGGGACCTGATGGTTTGTTTACACTGGGATCTGATGGTTTGTTTACACTGAGATCTGATGGTCTGTTTACACTGGGATCTGATGGTCTGTTTACACTGGGATCTGATGGTCTGTTTACACTGGGACCTGATGGTCTGTTTACACTGGGACCTGATGGTCTGTTTACACTGGGATCTGATGGTCTGTTTACACTGGGACCTGATGGTCTGTTTACACTGGGATCTGATGGTCTGTTTACACTGGGACCTGATGGTCTGTTTACACTGGGACCTGATGGTCTGTATACACTGGGACCTGATGGTTTGTTTACACTGGGACCTGATGGTCTGTTTACACTGGGACCTGATGGTCTGTTTACACTGGGATCTGATGGTCTGTTTACACTGGGATCTGATGGTTTGTTTACACTGGGACCTGATGGTCTGTTTACACTGGGACCTGATTGTCTGTTTACACTGGGACCTGATGGTCTGTTTACACTGCGATCTGATGGTCTGCTTGCACTGGAATCTGATGGTCTGTTTACATTGGGACCTGATGGTCTGTTTACACTGGGACCTGATGGTCTGTTTACACTGCGATCTGATGGTCTGTTTACACTGGGATCTGATGGTTTGTTTACAATGGGACCTGATGGTCTGTTTACACTTGGATCTGATGGTCTGTTTACACTTGGATCTGATGGTCTGTTTACACTGGGGCCTGATGGTCTGTTTACACTGGGATCTGATGGACTGTTTACACTGGGATCTGATGGTCTGCTTGCACTGGAATCTGATGGTCTGTTTACACTGGGACCTGATGGTCTGCTTGCAATGGAATCTGATGGTCTGTTTACACTGGGACCTGATGGTCTGTTTACACTGGGATCTGATGGTCTGTTTACACTGGGACCTGATGGTCCGTTTACACTGGGATCTGATGGTCTGTTTACACTGGGACCTGATGGTTTGTTTACACTGGGATCTGATGGTCTGTTTACACTGGGAACTGATGGTCCGTTTACACTGGGATCTGATGGTCTGTTTACACTGGGACCTGATGGTCCGTTTACACTGGGATCTGATGGTCTGTTTACACTGGGACCTGATGGTCTGTTTACACTGGGACCTGATGGTCTGTTTACACTGGGATCTGATGGTCTGCTTGCAATGGAATCTGATGGTTTGTTTACACTGCGATCTGATGGTCTGTTTACACTGGGACCTGATGGTCTGTTTACACTGGGACCTGATGGTCTGCTTGCACTGGAATCTGATGGTTTGTTTACACTGGGAACTGATGGTCTGTTTACACTGGGACCTGATGGTCTGTTTGCACTGGGACCTGATGGTTTGTTTACACTGGGATCTGAAGGGCTGTTTACACTGGGATCTGATGGTCTGTTTACACTGGGACCTGATGCTCTGTTTACACTCGATCTGATCGTCTGTTCACACTGGGATCTGTTTGGTCTGTTTACACTGGGACCTGATGGTCTGTTTACACTGGGATCTGATGGTCTGTTTACACTGGGACCTGATGGTCTGTTTACACTGGGTCCTGATGGTCTGTTTACACTGGGATCTGATGGTCTGTTTACACTGGGACCTGATGGTCTGTTTACACTGGGACCTGATGGTCTGTTTACACTGGGACCTGATGGTCTGTTTACACTGGGACCTGATGGTCTGTTTACACTGGAATCTGATGGTCTGTTTACACTGGGATCTGATGGTCTGTTTACACTGGGACCTGATGGTCTGTTTACACTGGGACCTGATGGTCTGTTTGCACTGGGACCTGATGGTTTGTTTACACTGGGACCTGATGGTCTGATTACACTGGGACCTGATGGTCTGTTTACACTGGGATCTGATGGTCTGTTTACACTGGGATCTGATGGTTTGTTTACACTGGGACCTGATGGTCTGTTTACACTGGGACCTGATTGTCTGTTTACACTGGGACCCGATGGTCTATTTACACTGCGATCTGATGGTCTGCTTGCACTGGAATCTGATGGTCTGTTTACACTGGGACCTGATGGTCTGTTTACACTGGGACCTGATGGTCTGTTTACACTGGGATCTGATGGTCTGTTTACACTGGGATCTGATGGTCTGTTTACACTGGGACCTGATGGTCTGTTTACACTGGGATCTGATGGTCTGTTTACACTGGGATCTGATGGTTTGTTTACACTGGGACCTGATGGTCTGTTTACACTGGGACCTGATTGTTTGTTTACACTGGGACCTGATGGTCTGTTTACACTGCGATCTGATGGTCTGCTTGCACTGGAATCTGATGGTCTGTTTACACTGGGACCTGATGGTCTGTTTACACTGGGACCTGATGGTCTGTTTACACTGGGATCTGATGGTCTGTTTACACTGGGATCTGATGGCTTGTTTACAATGGGACCTGATGGTCTGTTTACACTGGGACCTGATGGTCTGTTTACACTGGGATCTGATGGTCTGTTTACACTGGTATCTGATGGTCTGTTTACACTGGGGCCTGATGGTCTGTTTACACTGGAATCTGATGGACTGTTTACACTGGGATCTGATGGTCTGCTTGCACTGGAATCTGATGGTCTGTTTACACTGGGACCTGATGGTCTGTTTACACTGGGAACTGATGGTCCGTTTACACTGGGACCTGATGGTCTGTTTACACTCGGATCTGATGGTCTGTTTACACTGGGACCTGATGGTCCGTTTACACTGGGATCTGATGGTCTGTTTACACTGGGACCTGATGGTCCGTTTACACTGGGATCTGATGGTCTGTTTACACTGGGACCTGATGGTCCGTTTACACTGGGATCTGATGGTCTGTTTACACTGGGACCTGATGGTCTGTTTACACTGGGACCTGATGGTCTGTTTAAACTGGGACCTGATGGTCTGTTTACACTGGGACCTGATGGTTTGTTTACACTGGGACCTGATGGTCTGTTTACACTGGGACCTGATGATTTGTTTACACTGGAATCTGATGGTCTGTTTACACTGGGATCTGATGGTCTGTTTACACTGGGACCTGATGGTCTTTTTACACTGGGACCCGATGGTCTGTTTACACTGGGATCTGATTGTCTGTTTACACTGGGACCTGATGGTCTGTTTACACTGGAATCTGATGGTCTGTTTACACTGGGACCTGATGGTCTGTTTACACTGGGACCTCATGGTCTGTTTACACTGGGACCTGATGGTTTGTTTACACTGGGATCTGATGGTCTGTTTACACTGGGATCTGATGGTCTGTTTACACTGGGATCTGATGTTTTGTTTACACTGGGACCTGATGGATTGTTTACACTGGGATCTGATGGTCTGTTTACACTGGGATCTGATGGTTTGTTTACACTGGGACCTGATGGTTTGTTTACACTGGGATCTGATGGATTGTTTACACTGGGATCTGATGGTTTGTTTACACTGGGATCTGATGGTTTGTTTACACTGGGATCTGATGGTTTGTTTACACTCGGATCTGATGGTCTGTTTACACTGGGATCTGATGGTCTGTTTACACTGGGACCTGATGGTTTGTTTACACTGGGATCTGATGGTTTGTTTACACTGAGATCTGATGGTCTGTTTACACTGGGACCTGATGGTCTGTTTACACTGGGATCTGATGGTCTGTTTACACTGGGACCCGATGGTCTGTTTACACTGGGACCTGATGGTCTGTTTACACTGGGATCTGATGGTCTGTTTACACTGGGATCTGATGGTTTGTTTACACTGGGACCTGATGGTCTGTTTACACTGGGACCTGATTGTCTGTTTACACTGGGACCTGATGGTCTGTTTACACTGCGATCTGATGGTCTGCTTGCACTGGAATCTGATGGTCTGTTTACATTGGGACCTGATGGTCTGTTTACACTGGGACCTGATGGTCTGTTTACACTGGGATCTGATGGTCTGTTTACACTGGGATCTGATGGTTTGTTTACAATGGGACCTGATGGTGTGTTTACACTTGGATCTGATGGTCTGTTTACACTTGGATCTGATGGTCTGTTTACACTGGGGCCTGATGGTCTGTTTACACTGGGATCTGATGGACTGTTTACACTGGGATCTGATGGTCTGCTTGCACTGGAATCTGATGGTCTGTTTACACTGGGACCTGATGGTCTGCTTGCAATAGAATCTGATGGTCTGTTTACACTGGGACCTTATGGTCTGTTTACACTGGGATCTGATGGTCTGTTTACACTGGGACCTGATGGTCCGTTTACACTGGGATCTGATGGTCTGTTTACACTGGGACCTGATGGTTTGTTTACACTGGGATCTGATGGTCTGTTTACACTGGGACCTGATGGTCTGTTTACACTGGGACCTGATGGTCTGTTTACACTGGGATCTGATGGTCTGCTTGCAATGGAATCTGATGGTTTGTTTACACTGCGATCTGATGGTCTGTTTACACTGGGACCTGATGGTCTGTTTACACTGGGACCTGATGGTCTGCTTGCACTGGAATCTGATGGTTTGTTTACACTGGGAACTGATGGTCTGTTTACACTGGGACATGATGGTCTGTTTGCACTGGGACCTGATGGTTTGTTTACACTGGGATATAATGGTCTGTTTACACTGGGATCTGATGGTCGGTTTACACTGGGATCTGATGGTCTGTTTGCACTGGGACCTGATGGTCTGTTTACACTGGGATCTGAAGGGCTGTTTACACTGGGATCTGATGGTCTGTTTACACTGGGACCTGATGCTCTGTTTACACTCGATCTGATCGTCTGTTCACACTGGGATCTGATGGTCTGTTTACACTGGGACCTGATGGTCTGTTTACACTGGGATCTGATGGTCTGTTTACACTGGGACCTGATGGTCTGTTTACACTGGGTCCTGATGGTCTGTTTACACTGGGATCTGATGGTCTGTTTACACTGGGACCTGATGGTCTGTTTACACTGGGACCTGATGGTCTGTTTACACTGGGACCTGATGGTCTGTTTACACTGGGACCTGATGGTCTGTTTACACTGGAATCTGATGGTCTGTTTACACTGGGATCTGATGGTCTGTTTACACTGGGACCTGATGGTCTGTTTACACTGGGACCTGATGGTCTGTATACACTGGGACCTGATGGTTTGTTTACACTGGGACCTGATGGTCTGTTTACACTGGGCCCTGATGGTCTGTTTACACTGGGATCTGATGGTCTGTTTACACTGGGATCTGATGGTTTGTTTACACTGGGACCTGATGGTCTGTTTACACTGGGACCTGATTGTCTGTTTACACTGGGATCTGATGGTCTGTTTACACTGGGACCTGATGGTCTGTTTACACTGGGACCTGATGGTCTGTATACACTGGGACCTGATGGTTTGTTTACACTGGGACCTGATGGTCTGTTTACACTGGGACCTGATGGTCTGTTTACACTGGGATCTGATGGTCTGTTTACACTGGGATCTGATGGTTTGTTTACACTGGGACCTGATGGTCTGTTTACACTGGGACCTGATTGTCTGTTTACACTGGGACCTGATGGTCTGTTTACACTGCGATCTGATGGTCTGCTTGCACTGGAATCTGATGGTCTGTTTACACTGGGACCTGATGGTCTGTTTACACTGGGACCTGATGGTCTGTTTACACTGGGATCTGATGGTCTGTTTACACTGGGATCTGATGGTCTGTTCACACTGGGACCTGATGGTCTGTTTACACTGGGATCTGATGGTCTGTTTGCACTTGGATCTGATGGTCTGTTTACACTGGGGCCTGATGGTCTGTTTACACTGGGATCTGATGGACTGTTTACACTGGGATCTGATGGTCTGCTTGCACTGGAATCTGATGGTCTGTTTACACTGGGACCTGATGGTCTGCTTGCAATGGAATCTGATGGTCTGTTTACACTGGGACCTGATGGTCTGTTTACACTGGGATCTGATGGTCTGTTTACACTGGGACCTGATGGTCCGTTTACACTGGGATCTGATGGTCTGTTTACACTGGGACCTGATGGTCCGTTTACACTGGGATCTGATGGTCTGTTTACACTGGGAACTGATGGTCCTTTTACACTGGGATCTGATGGTCTGTTTACACTGGGACCTGATGGTCCGTTTACACTGGGATCTGATGGTCTGTTTACACTGGGACATGATGGTCTGTTTACACTGGGACCTGATGGTCTGTTTACACTGGGATCTGATGGTCTGCTTGCAATGGAATCTGATGGTTTGTTTACACTGCGATCTTATGGTCTGTTTACACTGGGACCTGATGGTCTGTTTACACTGGGACCTGATGGTCTGCTTGCACTGGAATCTGATGGTTTGTTTACACTGGGAACTGATGGTCTGTTTACACTGGGACCTGATGGTCTGTTTGCACTGGGACCTGATGGTTTGTTTACACTGGGATATGATGGTCTGTTTACACTGGGATCTGATGGTCTGTTTACACTGGGATCTGATGGTCTGTTTGCACTGGGACCTGATGGTCTGTTTACACTGGGATCTGATGGTCTGTTTACACTGGGATCTGAAGGTCTGTTTACACTGGGATCTGATGGTCTGTTTACACTGGGACCTGATGCTCTGTTTACACTCGATCTGATGGTCTGTTTACACTGCGATCTGATGGTCTGCTTGCACTGGAATCTGATGGTCTGTTTACACTGGGACCTGATGGTCTGTTTACACTGGGACCTGATGGTCTGTTTACACTGGGACCTGATGGTCTGTTTACACTGGGACCTGATGGTCTGTTTACACTGGGATCTGATGGTCTGTTTACACTGGGATCTGATGGTCTGTTTACACTGGGACCTGATGGTCTGTTTACACTGGGATCTGATGGTCTGTTTACACTGGGATCTGATGGTTTGTTTACACTGGGACCTGATGGTCTGTTTACACTGGGACCTGATTGTTTGTTTACACTGGGACCTGATGGTCTGTTTACACTGCGATCTGATGGTCTGCTTGCACTGGAATCTGATGGTCTGTTTACACTGGGACCTGATGGTCTGTTTACACTGGGACCTGATGGTCTGTTTACACTGGGATCTGATGGTCTGTTTACACTGGGATCTGATGGCTTGTTTACAATGGGACCTGATGGTCTGTTTACACTGGGACCTGATGGTCTGTTTACACTGGGATCTGATGGTCTGTTTACACTGGTATCTGATGGTCTGTTTACACTGGGGCCTGATGGTCTGTTTACACTGGAATCTGATGGACTGTTTACACTGGGATCTGATGGTCTGCTTGCACTGGAATCTGATGGTCTGTTTACACTGGGACCTGATGGTCTGTTTACACTGGGAACTGATGGTCCGTTTACACTGGGACCTGATGGTCTGTTTACACTCGGATCTGATGGTCTGTTTACACTGGGACCTGATGGTCCGTTTACACTGGGATCTGATGGTCTGTTTACACTGGGACCTGATGGTCCGTTTACACTGGGATCTGATGGTCTGTTTACACTGGGACCTGATGGTCCGTTTACACTGGGATCTGATGGTCTGTTTACACTGGGACCTGATGGTCTGTTTACACTGGGACCTGATGGTCTGTTTAAACTGGGACCTGATGGTCTGTTTACACTGGGACCTGATGGTTTGTTTACACTGGGACCTGATGGTCTGTTTACACTGGGACCTGATGATTTGTTTACACTGGAATCTGATGGTCTGTTTACACTGGGATCTGATGGTCTGTTTACACTGGGACCTGATGGTCTTTTTACACTGGGACCCGATGGTCTGTTTACACTGGGATCTGATTGTCTGTTTACACTGGGACCTGATGGTCTGTTTACACTGGAATCTGATGGTCTGTTTACACTGGGACCTGATGGTCTGTTTACACTGGGACCTCATGGTCTGTTTACACTGGGACCTGATGGTTTGTTTACACTGGGATCTGATGGTCTGTTTACACTGGGATCTGATGGTCTGTTTACACTGGGATCTGATGTTTTGTTTACACTGGGACCTGATGGATTGTTTACACTGGGATCTGATGGTCTGTTTACACTGGGATCTGATGGTTTGTTTACACTGGGACCTGATGGTTTGTTTACACTGGGATCTGATGGATTGTTTACACTGGGATCTGATGGTTTGTTTACACTGGGATCTGATGGTTTGTTTACACTGGGATCTGATGGTTTGTTTACACTCGGATCTGATGGTCTGTTTACACTGGGATCTGATGGTCTGTTTACACTGGGACCTGATGGTTTGTTTACACTGGGATCTGATGGTTTGTTTACACTGAGATCTGATGGTCTGTTTACACTGGGACCTGATGGTCTGTTTACACTGGGATCTGATGGTCTGTTTACACTGGGACCCGATGGTCTGTTTACACTGGGACCTGATGGTCTGTTTACACTGGGATCTGATGGTCTGTTTACACTGGGATCTGATGGTTTGTTTACACTGGGACCTGATGGTCTGTTTACACTGGGACCTGATTGTCTGTTTACACTGGGACCTGATGGTCTGTTTACACTGCGATCTGATGGTCTGCTTGCACTGGAATCTGATGGTCTGTTTACATTGGGACCTGATGGTCTGTTTACACTGGGACCTGATGGTCTGTTTACACTGGGATCTGATGGTCTGTTTACACTGGGATCTGATGGTTTGTTTACAATGGGACCTGATGGTGTGTTTACACTTGGATCTGATGGTCTGTTTACACTTGGATCTGATGGTCTGTTTACACTGGGGCCTGATGGTCTGTTTACACTGGGATCTGATGGACTGTTTACACTGGGATCTGATGGTCTGCTTGCACTGGAATCTGATGGTCTGTTTACACTGGGACCTGATGGTCTGCTTGCAATGGAATCTGATGGTCTGTTTACACTGGGACCTTATGGTCTGTTTACACTGGGATCTGATGGTCTGTTTACACTGGGACCTGATGGTCCGTTTACACTGGGATCTGATGGTCTGTTTACACTGGGACCTGATGGTTTGTTTACACTGGGATCTGATGGTCTGTTTACACTGGGAACTGATGGTCCGTTTACACTGGGATCTGATGGTCTGTTTACACTGGGACCTGATGGTCCGTTTACACTGGGATCTGATGGTCTGTTTACACTGGGACCTGATGGTCTGTTTACACTGGGACCTGATGGTCTGTTTACACTGGGATCTGATGGTCTGCTTGCAATGGAATCTGATGGTTTGTTTACACTGCGATCTGATGGTCTGTTTACACTGGGACCTGATGGTCTGTTTACACTGGGACCTGATGGTCTGCTTGCACTGGAATCTGATGGTTTGTTTACACTGGGAACAGATGGTCTGTTTACACTGGGACCTGATGGTCTGTTTGCACTGGGACCTGATGGTTTGTTTACACTGGGATATGATGGTCTGTTTACACTGGGATCTGATGGTCGGTTTACACTGGGATCTGATGGTCTGTTTGCACTTGGATCTGATGGTCTGTTTACACTGGGGCCTGATGGTCTGTTTACACTGGGATCTGATGGACTGTTTACACTGGGATCTGATGGTCTGCTTGCACTGGAATCTGATGGTCTGTTTACACTGGGACCTGATGGTCTGCTTGCAATGGAATCTGATGGTCTGTTTACACTGGGACCTGATGGTCTGTTTACACTGGGATCTGATGGTCTGTTTACACTGGGACCTGATGGTCCGTTTACACTGGGATCTGATGGTCTGTTTACACTGGGACCTGATGGTCCGTTTACACTGGGATCTGATGGTCTGTTTACACTGGGAACTGATGGTCCTTTTACACTGGG
This sequence comes from Heptranchias perlo, assembly GCF_035084215.1. Classification (NCBI taxonomy): domain Eukaryota; kingdom Metazoa; phylum Chordata; class Chondrichthyes; order Hexanchiformes; family Hexanchidae; genus Heptranchias; species Heptranchias perlo. The sequence goes on from NC_090349.1 coordinate 4,708,599, forward strand.
ATCTGATGGTCTGTTTACACTGGGACCTGATGGTCCGTTTACACTGGGATCTGATGGTCTGTTTACACTGGGACATGATGGTCTGTTTACACTGGGACCTGATGGTCTGTTTACACTGGGATCTGATGGTCTGCTTGCAATGGAATCTGATGGTTTGTTTACACTGCGATCTTATGGTCTGTTTACACTGGGACCTGATGGTCTGTTTACACTGGGACCTGATGGTCTGCTTGCACTGGAATCTGATGGTTTGTTTACACTGGGAACTGATGGTCTGTTTACACTGGGACCTGATGGTCTGTTTGCACTGGGACCTGATGGTTTGTTTACACTGGGATATGATGGTCTGTTTACACTGGGATCTGATGGTCTGTTTACACTGGGATCTGATGGTCTGTTTGCACTGGGACCTGATGGTCTGTTTACACTGGGATCTGATGGTCTGTTTACACTGGGATCTGAAGGTCTGTTTACACTGGGATCTGATGGTCTGTTTACACTGGGACCTGATGCTCTGTTTACACTCGATCTGATGGTCTGTTTACACTGCGATCTGATGGTCTGCTTGCACTGGAATCTGATGGTCTGTTTACACTGGGACCTGATGGTCTGTTTACACTGGGACCTGATGGTCTGTTTACACTGGGACCTGATGGTCTGTTTACACTGGGACCTGATGGTCTGTTTACACTGGGATCTGATGGTCTGTTTACACTGGGATCTGATGGTCTGTTTACACTGGGACCTGATGGTCTGTTTACACTGGGATCTGATGGTCTGTTTACACTGGGATCTGATGGTTTGTTTACACTGGGACCTGATGGTCTGTTTACACTGGGACCTGATTGTTTGTTTACACTGGGACCTGATGGTCTGTTTACACTGCGATCTGATGGTCTGCTTGCACTGGAATCTGATGGTCTGTTTACACTGGGACCTGATGGTCTGTTTACACTGGGACCTGATGGTCTGTTTACACTGGGATCTGATGGTCTGTTTACACTGGGATCTGATGGCTTGTTTACAATGGGACCTGATGGTCTGTTTACACTGGGACCTGATGGTCTGTTTACACTGGGATCTGATGGTCTGTTTACACTGGTATCTGATGGTCTGTTTACACTGGGGCCTGATGGTCTGTTTACACTGGAATCTGATGGACTGTTTACACTGGGATCTGATGGTCTGCTTGCACTGGAATCTGATGGTCTGTTTACACTGGGACCTGATGGTCTGTTTACACTGGGAACTGATGGTCCGTTTACACTGGGACCTGATGGTCTGTTTACACTCGGATCTGATGGTCTGTTTACACTGGGACCTGATGGTCCGTTTACACTGGGATCTGATGGTCTGTTTACACTGGGACCTGATGGTCCGTTTACACTGGGATCTGATGGTCTGTTTACACTGGGACCTGATGGTCCGTTTACACTGGGATCTGATGGTCTGTTTACACTGGGACCTGATGGTCTGTTTACACTGGGACCTGATGGTCTGTTTAAACTGGGACCTGATGGTCTGTTTACACTGGGACCTGATGGTTTGTTTACACTGGGACCTGATGGTCTGTTTACACTGGGACCTGATGATTTGTTTACACTGGAATCTGATGGTCTGTTTACACTGGGATCTGATGGTCTGTTTACACTGGGACCTGATGGTCTTTTTACACTGGGACCCGATGGTCTGTTTACACTGGGATCTGATTGTCTGTTTACACTGGGACCTGATGGTCTGTTTACACTGGAATCTGATGGTCTGTTTACACTGGGACCTGATGGTCTGTTTACACTGGGACCTCATGGTCTGTTTACACTGGGACCTGATGGTTTGTTTACACTGGGATCTGATGGTCTGTTTACACTGGGATCTGATGGTCTGTTTACACTGGGATCTGATGTTTTGTTTACACTGGGACCTGATGGATTGTTTACACTGGGATCTGATGGTCTGTTTACACTGGGATCTGATGGTTTGTTTACACTGGGACCTGATGGTTTGTTTACACTGGGATCTGATGGATTGTTTACACTGGGATCTGATGGTTTGTTTACACTGGGATCTGATGGTTTGTTTACACTGGGATCTGATGGTTTGTTTACACTCGGATCTGATGGTCTGTTTACACTGGGATCTGATGGTCTGTTTACACTGGGACCTGATGGTTTGTTTACACTGGGATCTGATGGTTTGTTTACACTGAGATCTGATGGTCTGTTTACACTGGGACCTGATGGTCTGTTTACACTGGGATCTGATGGTCTGTTTACACTGGGACCCGATGGTCTGTTTACACTGGGACCTGATGGTCTGTTTACACTGGGATCTGATGGTCTGTTTACACTGGGATCTGATGGTTTGTTTACACTGGGACCTGATGGTCTGTTTACACTGGGACCTGATTGTCTGTTTACACTGGGACCTGATGGTCTGTTTACACTGCGATCTGATGGTCTGCTTGCACTGGAATCTGATGGTCTGTTTACATTGGGACCTGATGGTCTGTTTACACTGGGACCTGATGGTCTGTTTACACTGGGATCTGATGGTCTGTTTACACTGGGATCTGATGGTTTGTTTACAATGGGACCTGATGGTGTGTTTACACTTGGATCTGATGGTCTGTTTACACTTGGATCTGATGGTCTGTTTACACTGGGGCCTGATGGTCTGTTTACACTGGGATCTGATGGACTGTTTACACTGGGATCTGATGGTCTGCTTGCACTGGAATCTGATGGTCTGTTTACACTGGGACCTGATGGTCTGCTTGCAATGGAATCTGATGGTCTGTTTACACTGGGACCTTATGGTCTGTTTACACTGGGATCTGATGGTCTGTTTACACTGGGACCTGATGGTCCGTTTACACTGGGATCTGATGGTCTGTTTACACTGGGACCTGATGGTTTGTTTACACTGGGATCTGATGGTCTGTTTACACTGGGAACTGATGGTCCGTTTACACTGGGATCTGATGGTCTGTTTACACTGGGACCTGATGGTCCGTTTACACTGGGATCTGATGGTCTGTTTACACTGGGACCTGATGGTCTGTTTACACTGGGACCTGATGGTCTGTTTACACTGGGATCTGATGGTCTGCTTGCAATGGAATCTGATGGTTTGTTTACACTGCGATCTGATGGTCTGTTTACACTGGGACCTGATGGTCTGTTTACACTGGGACCTGATGGTCTGCTTGCACTGGAATCTGATGGTTTGTTTACACTGGGAACAGATGGTCTGTTTACACTGGGACCTGATGGTCTGTTTGCACTGGGACCTGATGGTTTGTTTACACTGGGATATGATGGTCTGTTTACACTGGGATCTGATGGTCGGTTTACACTGGGATCTGATGGTCTGTTTGCACTGGGACCTGATGGTCTGTTTACACTGGGATCTGAAGGGCTGTTTACACTGGGATCTGATGGTCTGTTTACACTGGGACCTGATGCTCTGTTTACACTCGATCTGATCGTCTGTTCACACTGGGATCTGATGGTCTGTTTACACTGGGACCTGATGGTCTGTTTACACTGGGATCTGATGGTCTGTTTACACTGGGACCTGATGGTCTGTTTACACTGGGTCCTGATGGTCTGTTTACACTGGGATCTGATGGTCTGTTTACACTGGGACCTGATGGTCTGTTTACACTGGGACCTGATGGTCTGTTTACACTGGGACCTGATGGTCTGTTTACACTGGGACCTGATGGTCTGTTTACACTGGAATCTGATGGTCTGTTTACACTGGGATCTGATGGTCTGTTTACACTGGGACCTGATGGTCTGTTTACACTGGGACCTGATGGTCTGTATACACTGGGACCTGATGGTTTGTTTACACTGGGACCTGATGGTCTGTTTACACTGGGACCTGATGGTCTGTTTACACTGGGATCTGATGGTCTGTTTACACTGGGATCTGATGGTTTGTTTACACTGGGACCTGATGGTCTGTTTACACTGGGACCTGATTGTCTGTTTACACTGGGACCTGATGGTCTGTTTACACTGCGATCTGATGGTCTGCTTGCACTGGAATCTGATGGTCTGTTTACACTGGGACCTGATGGTCTGTTTACACTGGGACCTGATGGTCTGTTTACACTGGGATCTGATGGTCTGTTTACACTGGGATCTGATGGTCTGTTTACACTGGGACCTGATGGTCTGTTTACACTGGGATCTGATGGTCTGTTTACACTGGGATCTGATGGTTTGTTTACACTGGGACCTGATGGTCTGTTTACACTGGGACCTGATTGTCTGTTTACACTGGGACCTGATGGTCTGTTTACACTGCGATCTGATGGTCTGCTTGCACTGGAATCTGATGGTCTGTTTACACTGGGACCTGATGGTCTGTTTACACTGGGACCTGATGGTCTGTTTACACTGGGATCTGATGGTCTGTTTACGCTGGTATCTGATGGTCTGTTTACACTGGGGCCTGATGGTCTCTTTACACTGGGATCTGATGGACTGTTTACACTGGGATCTGATGGTCTGCTTGCACTGGAATCTGATGGTCTGTTTACACTGGGACCTGATGGTCTGTTTACACTGGGAACTGATGGTCCGTTTACACTGGGACCTGATGGTCTGTTTACACTGGGATCTGATGGTCTGTTTACACTGGGACCTGATGGTCCGTTTACACTGGGATCTGATGGTCTGTTTACACTGGGACATGATGGTCCGTTTACACTGGGATCTGATGGTCTGTTTACACTGGGACCTGATGGTCCGTTTACACTGGGATCTGATGGTCTGTTTACACTGGGACCTGATGGTCCGTTTACACTGGGACCTGATGGTCTGTTTACACTGGGACCTGTTGGTCCGTTTACACTGGGATCCGATGGTCTGTTTACACTGGGACCTGATGGTCTGTTTACACTGGGACCTGATGGTCTGTTTACACTGGGACCTGATGGTCTGTTTACACTGGGACCTCATGGTCTGTTTACACTGGGACCTGATGGTTTGTTTACACTGGGATCTGATGGTCTGTTTACACTGGGATCTGATGGTCTGTTTACACTGGGATCTGATGTTTTGTTTACACTGGGACCTGATGGTTTGTTTACACTGGGATCTGATGGTCTGTTTACACTGGGATCTGATGGTTTGTTTACACTGGGACCTGATGGTTTGTTTACACTGGGATCTGATGGATTGTTTACACTGGGATCTGATGGTTTGTTTACACTGGGATCTGATGGTTTGTTTACACTGGGATCTGATGGTTTGTTTACACTCGGATCTGATGGTCTGTTTACACTGGGATCTGATGGTCTGTTTACACTGGGACCTGATGGTTTGTTTACACTGGGATCTGATGGTTTGTTTACACTGAGATCTGATGGTCTGTTTACACTGGGATCTGATGGTCTGTTTACACTGGGATCTGATGGTCTGTTTACACTGGGACCTGATGGTCTGTTTACACTGGGACCTGATTGTCTGTTTACACTGGGATCTGATGGTCTGTTTACACTGGGACCTGATGGTCTGTTTACACTGGAATCTGATGGTCTGTTTACACTGGAATCTGATGGTCTGTTTACACTGGGACCTGATGGTCTGTTTACACTGGGACCTGATGGTCTGTATACACTGGGACCTGATGGTTTGTTTACACTGGGACCTGATGGTCTGTTTACACTGGGACCTGATGGTCTGTTTACACTGGGATCTGATGGTCTGTTTACACTGGGATCTGATGGTTTGTTTACACTGGGACCTGATGGTCTGTTTACACTGGGACCTGATTGTCTGTTTACACTGGGACCTGATGGTCTGTTTACACTGCGATCTGATGGTCTGCTTGCACTGGAATCTGATGGTCTGTTTACACTGGGACCTGATGGTCTGTTTACACTGGGACCTGATGGTCTGTTTACACTGGGATCTGATGGTCTGTTTACACTGGGATCTGATGGTTTGTTTACAATGGGACCTGATTGTCTGTTTACACTGGGACCTGATGGTCTGTTTACACTGCGATCTGATGGTCTGCTTGCACTGGAATCTGATGGTCTGTTCACACTGGGACCTGATGGTCTGTTTACACTGGGATCTGATGGTCTGTTTGCACTTGGATCTGATGGTCTGTTTACACTGGGGCCTGATGGTCTGTTTACACTGGGATCTGATGGACTGTTTACACTGGGATCTGATGGTCTGCTTGCACTGGAATCTGATGGTCTGTTTACACTGGGACCTGATGGTCTGCTTGCAATGGAATCTGATGGTCTGTTTACACTGGGACCTGATGGTCTGTTTACACTGGGATCTGATGGTCTGTTTACACTGGGACCTGATGGTCCGTTTACACTGGGATCTGATGGTCTGTTTACACTGGGACCTGATGGTCCGTTTACACTGGGATCTGATGGTCTGTTTACACTGGGAACTGATGGTCCTTTTACACTGGGATCTGATGGTCTGTTTACACTGGGACCTGATGGTCCGTTTACACTGGGATCTGATGGTCTGTTTACACTGGGACATGATGGTCTGTTTACACTGGGACCTGATGGTCTGTTTACACTGGGATCTGATGGTCTGCTTGCAATGGAATCTGATGGTTTGTTTACACTGCGATCTTATGGTCTGTTTACACTGGGACCTGATGGTCTGTTTACACTGGGACCTGATGGTCTGCTTGCACTGGAATCTGATGGTTTGTTTACACTGGGAACTGATGGTCTGTTTACACTGGGACCTGATGGTCTGTTTGCACTGGGACCTGATGGTTTGTTTACACTGGGATATGATGGTCTGTTTACACTGGGATCTGATGGTCTGTTTACACTGGGATCTGATGGTCTGTTTGCACTGGGACCTGATGGTCTGTTTACACTGGGATCTGATGGTCTGTTTACACTGGGATCTGAAGGTCTGTTTACACTGGGATCTGATGGTCTGTTTACACTGGGACCTGATGCTCTGTTTACACTCGATCTGATGGTCTGTTTACACTGCGATCTGATGGTCTGCTTGCACTGGAATCTGATGGTCTGTTTACACTGGGACCTGATGGTCTGTTTACACTGGGACCTGATGGTCTGTTTACACTGGGATCTGATGGTCTGTTTACACTGGGATCTGATGGTCTGTTTACACTGGGATCTGATGTTTTGTTTACACTGGGACCTGATGGTTTGTTTACACTGGGATCTGATGGTCTGTTTACACTGGGATCTGATGGTTTGTTTACACTGGGACCTGATGGTTTGTTTACACTGGGATCTGATGGTTTGTTTACACTGGGATCTGATGGTTTGTTTACACTGGGATCTGATGGTTTGTTTACACTGGGATCTGATGGTTTGTTTACACTCGGATCTGATGGTCTGTTTACACTGGGATCTGATGGTCTGTTTACACTGGGACCTGATGGTTTGTTTACACTGGGATCTGATGGTTTGTTTACACTGAGATCTGATGGTCTGTTTACACTGGGATCTGATGGTCTGTTTACACTGGGATCTGATGGTCTGTTTACACTGGGACCTGATGGTCTGTTTACACTGGGACCTGATGGTCTGTTTACACTGTGATCTGATAGTCTGTTTACACTGGGACCTGATGGTCTGTTTACACTGGAATCTGATGGTCTGTTTACACTGGGATCTGATGGTCTGTTTACACTGGGACCTGATGGTCTGTTTACACTGGGACCTGATGGTCTGTATACACTGGGACCTGATGGTTTGTTTACACTGGGACCTGATGGTCTGTTTACACTGGGACCTGATGGTCTGTTTACACTGGGATCTGATGGTCTGTTTACACTGGGATCTGATGGTTTGTTTACACTGGGACCTGATGGTCTGTTTACACTGGGACCTGATTGTCTGTTTACACTGGGACCTGATGGTCTGTTTACACTGCGATCTGATGGTCTGCTTGCACTGGAATCTGATGGTCTGTTTACACTGGGACCTGATGGTCTGTTTACACTGGGACCTGATGGTCTGTTTACACTGGGATCTGATGGTCTGTTTACACTGGGATCTGATGGTTTGTTTACAATGGGACCTGATGGTCTGTTTACACTGGGATCTGATGGTCTGTTTACACTTGGATCTGATGGTCTGTTTACACTGGGATCTGATGGTCTGTTTACACTGGGATCTGATGGTCTGTTTGCACTGGGACCTGATGGTCTGTTTACACTGGGATCTGATGGTCTGTTTACACTGGGATCTGAAGGTCTGTTTACACTGGGATCTGATGGTCTGTTTACACTGGGACCTGATGCTCTGTTTACACTCGATCTGATGGTCTGTTTACACTGCGATCTGATGGTCTGCTTGCACTGGAATCTGATGGTCTGTTTACACTGGGACCTGATGGTCTGTTTACACTGGGACCTGATGGTCTGTATACACTGGGACCTGATGGTTTGTTTACACTGGGACCTGATGGTCTGTTTACACTGGGACCTGATGGTCTGTTTACACTGGGATCTGATGGTCTGTTTACACTGGGATCTGATGGTTTGTTTACACTGGGACCTGATGGTCTGTTTACACTGGGACCTGATTGTCTGTTTACACTGGGACCTGATGGTCTGTTTACACTGCGATCTGATGGTCTGCTTGCACTGGAATCTGATGGTCTGTTTACACTGGGACCTGATGGTCTGTTTACACTGGGACCTGATGGTCTGTTTACACTGGGATCTGATGGTCTGTTTACACTGGGATCTGATGGTCTGTTTACACTGGGACCTGATGGTCTGTTTACACTGGGATCTGATGGTCTGTTTACACTGGGATCTGATGGTTTGTTTACACTGGGACCTGATGGTCTGTTTACACTGGGACCTGATTGTCTGTTTACACTGGGACCTGATGGTCTGTTTACACTGCGATCTGATGGTCTGCTTGCACTGGAATCTGATGGTCTGTTTACACTGGGACCTGATGGTCTGTTTACACTGGGACCTGATGGTCTGTTTACACTGGGATCTGATGGTCTGTTTACACTGGTATCTGATGGTCTGTTTACACTGGGGCCTGATGGTCTCTTTACACTGGGATCTGATGGACTGTTTACACTGGGATCTGATGGTCTGCTTGCACTGGAATCTGATGGTCTGTTTACACTGGGACCTGATGGTCTGTTTACACTGGGAACTGATGGTCCGTTTACACTGGGACCTGATGGTCTGTTTACACTGGGATCTGATGGTCTGTTTACACTGGGACCTGATGGTCCGTTTACACTGGGATCTGATGGTCTGTTTACACTGGGACATGATGGTCCGTTTACACTGGGATCTGATGGTCTGTTTACACTGGGACCTGATGGTCCGTTTACACTGGGATCTGATGGTCTGTTTACACTGGGATCTGATGGTCTGTTTACACTGGGACCTGATGGTCTGTTTACACTGGGACCTGATGGTCTGTATACACTGGGACCTGATGGTTTGTTTACACTGGGACCTGATGGTCTGTTTACACTGGGACCTGATGGTCCGTTTACACTGGGACCTGATGGTCTGTTTACACTGGGACCTGATGGTCCGTTTACACTGGGATCCGATGGTCTGTTTACACTGGGACCTGATGGTCTGTTTACACTGGGACCTGATGGTCTGTTTACACTGGGACCTGATGGTCTGTTTACACTGGGACCTCATGGTCTGTTTACACTGGGACCTGATGGTTTGTTTACACTGGGATCTGATGGTCTGTTTACACTGGGATCTGATGGTCTGTTTACACTGGGATCTGATGTTTTGTTTACACTGGGACCTGATGGTTTGTTTACACTGGGATCTGATGGTCTGTTTACACTGGGATCTGATGGTTTGTTTACACTGGGACCTGATGGTTTGTTTACACTGGGATCTGATGGATTGTTTACACTGGGATCTGATGGTTTGTTTACACTGGGATCTGATGGTTTGTTTACACTGGGATCTGATGGTTTGTTTACACTCGGATCTGATGGTCTGTTTACACTGGGATCTGATGGTCTGTTTACACTGGGACCTGATGGTTTGTTTACACTGGGATCTGATGGTTTGTTTACACTGAGATCTGATGGTCTGTTTACACTGGGATCTGATGGTCTGTTTACACTAGGATCTGATGGTCTGTTTACACTGGGACCTGATGGTCTGTTTACACTGGGACCTGATTGTCTGTTTACACTGGGATCTGATGGTCTGTTTACACTGGGACCTGATGGTCTGTTTACACTGGAATCTGATGGTCTGTTTACACTGGAATCTGATGGTCTGTTTACACTGGGACCTGATGGTCTGTTTACACTGGGACCTGATGGTCTGTATACACTGGGACCTGATGGTTTGTTTACACTGGGACCTGATGGTCTGTTTACACTGGGACCTGATTGTCTGTTTACACTGGGATCTGATGGTCTGTTTACACTGGGATCTGATGGTTTGTTTACACTGGGACCTGATGGTCTGTTTACACTGGGACCTGATTGTCTGTTTACACTGGGACCTGATGGTCTGTTTACACTGCGATCTGATGGTCTGCTTGCACTGGAATCTGATGGTCTGTTTACACTGGGACCTGATGGTCTGTTTACACTGGGACCTGATGGTCTGTTTACACTGGGATCTGATGGTCTGTTTACACTGGGATCTGATGGTTTGTTTACAATGGGACCTGATTGTCTGTTTACACTGGGACCTGATGGTCTGTTTACACTGCGATCTGATGGTCTGCTTGCACTGGAATCTGATGGTCTGTTCACACTGGGACCTGATGGTCTGTTTACACTGGGATCTGATGGTCTGTTTGCACTTGGATCTGATGGTCTGTTTACACTGGGGCCTGATGGTCTGTTTACACTGGGATCTGATGGACTGTTTACACTGGGATCTGATGGTCTGCTTGCACTGGAATCTGATGGTCTGTTTACACTGGGACCTGATGGTCTGCTTGCAATGGAATCTGATGGTCTGTTTACACTGGGACCTGATGGTCTGTTTACACTGGGATCTGATGGTCTGTTGACACTGGGACCTGATGGTCCGTTTACACTGGGATCTGATGGTCTGTTTACACTGGGACCTGATGGTCCGTTTACACTGGGATCTGATGGTCTGTTTACACTGGGAACTGATGGTCCTTTTACACTGGGATCTGATGGTCTGTTTACACTGGGACCTGATGGTCCGTTTACACTGGGATCTGATGGTCTGTTTACACTGGGACATGATGGTCTGTTTACACTGGGACCTGATGGTCTGTTTACACTGGGATCTGATGGTCTGCTTGCAATGGAATCTGATGGTTTGTTTACACTGCGATCTTATGGTCTGTTTACACTGGGACCTGATGGTCTGTTTACACTGGGACCTGATGGTCTGCTTGCACTGGAATCTGATGGTTTGTTTACACTGGGAACTGATGGTCTGTTTACACTGGGACCTGATGGTCTGTTTGCACTGGGACCTGATGGTTTGTTTACACTGGGATATGATGGTCTGTTTACACTGGGATCTGATGGTCTGTTTACACTGGGATCTGATGGTCTGTTTGCACTGGGACCTGATGGTCTGTTTACACTGGGATCTGATGGTCTGTTTACACTGGGATCTGAAGGTCTGTTTACACTGGGATCTGATGGTCTGTTTACACTGGGACCTGATGCTCTGTTTACACTCGATCTGATGGTCTGTTTACACTGCGATCTGATGGTCTGCTTGCACTGGAATCTGATGGTCTGTTTACACTGGGACCTGATGGTCTGTTTACACTGGGACCTGATGGTCTGTTTACACTGGGATCTGATGGTCTGTTTACACTGGGATCTGATGGTCTGTTTACACTGGGATCTGATGTTTTGTTTACACTGGGACCTGATGGTTTGTTTACACTGGGATCTGATGGTCTGTTTACACTGGGATCTGATGGTTTGTTTACACTGGGACCTGATGGTTTGTTTACACTGGGATCTGATGGTTTGTTTACACTGGGATCTGATGGTTTGTTTACACTGGGATCTGATGGTTTGTTTACACTGGGATCTGATGGTTTGTTTACACTCGGATCTGATGGTCTGTTTACACTGGGATCTGATGGTCTGTTTACACTGGGACCTGATGGTTTGTTTACACTGGGATCTGATGGTTTGTTTACACTGAGATCTGATGGTCTGTTTACACTGGCATCTGATGGTCTGTTTACACTGGGATCTGATGGTCTGTTTACACTGGGACCTGATGGTCTGTTTACACTGGGACCTGATGGTCTGTTTACACTGTGATCTGATAGTCTGTTTACACTGGGACCTGATGGTCTGTTTACACTGGAATCTGATGGTCTGTTTACACTGGGATCTGATGGTCTGTTTACACTGGGACCTGATGGTCTGTTTACACTGGGACCTGATGGTCTGTATACACTGGGACCTGATGGTTTGTTTACACTGGGACCTGATGGTCTGTTTACACTGGGACCTGATGGTCTGTTTACACTGGGATCTGATGGTCTGTTTACACTGGGATCTGATGGTTTGTTTACACTGGGACCTGATGGTCTGTTTACACTGGGACCTGATTGTCTGTTTACACTGGGACCTGATGGTCTGTTTACACTGCGATCTGATGGTCTGCTTGCACTGGAATCTGATGGTCTGTTTACACTGGGACCTGATGGTCTGTTTACACTGGGACCTGATGGTCTGTTTACACTGGGATCTGATGGTCTGTTTACACTGGGATCTGATGGTTTGTTTACAATGGGACCTGATGGTCTGTTTACACTGGGATCTGATGGTCTGTTTACACTTGGATCTGATGGTCTGTTTACACTGGGATCTGATGGTCTGTTTACACTGGGATCTGATGGTCTGTTTGCACTGGGACCTGATGGTCTGTTTACACTGGGATCTGATGGTCTGTTTACACTGGGATCTGAAGGTCTGTTTACACTGGGATCTGATGGTCTGTTTACACTGGGACCTGATGCTCTGTTTACACTCGATCTGATGGTCTGTTTACACTGCGATCTGCTGGTCTGCTTGCACTGGAATCTGATGGTCTGTTTACACTGGGACCTGATGGTCTGTTTACACTGGGACCTGATGGTCTGATACACTGTGATCTGATGGTCTGTTTACACTGGGATCTGATGGTCTGTTTACACTGGGATCTGATGTTTTGTTTACACTGGGACCTGATGGTTTGTTTACACTGGGATCTGATGGTCTGTTTACACTGGGATCTGATGGTTTGTTTACACTGGGACCTGATGGTTTGTTTACACTGGGATCTGATGGATTGTTTACACTGGGATCTGATGGTTTGTTTACACTGGGATCTGATGGTTTGTTTACACTGGGATCTGATGGTTTGTTTACACTCGGATCTGATGGTCTGTTTACACTGGGATCTGATGGTCTGTTTACACTGGGACCTGATGGTTTGTTTACACTGGGATCTGATGGTTTGTTTACACTGAGATCTGATGGTCTGTTTACACTGGGATCTGATGGTCTGTTTACACTGGGATCTGATGGTCTGTTTACACTGGGACCTGATGGTCTGTTTACACTGGGACCTGATGGTCTGTTTACACTGTGATCTGATGGTCTGTTTACACTGGGACCTGATGGTCTGTTTACACTGGAATCTGATGGTCTGTTTACACTGGGATCTGATGGTCTGTTTACACTGGGACCTGATGGTCTGTTTACACTGGGACCTGATGGTCTGTATACACTGGGACCTGATGGTTTGTTTACACTGGGACCTGATGGTCTGTTTACACTGGGACCTGATGGTCTGTTTACACTGGGACCTGATGGTCTGTTTACACTGTGATCTGATGGTCTGTTTACACTGCGATCTGATGGTCTGCTTGCACTGGAATCTGATGGTCTGTTTACACTGGGACCTGATGGTCTGTTTACACTGGGACCTGATGGTCTGTTTACACTGGGATCTGATGGTCTGTTTACACTGGGATCTGATGGTTTGTTTACAATGGGACCTGATGGTCTGTTTACACTGGGATCTGATGGTCTGTTTACACTTGGATCTGATGGTCTGTTTACACTGGGGCCTGATGGTCTGTTTACACTGGGATCTGATGGACTGTTTACACTGGGATCTGATGGTCTGCTTGCACTGGAATCTGATGGTCTGTTTACACTGGGACCTGATGGTCTGCTTGCAATGGAATCTGATGGTCTGTTTACACTGGGACCTGATGGTCTGTTTACACTGGGATCTGATGGTCTGTTTACACTGGGACCTGATGGTCCGTTTACACTGGGATCTGATGGTCTGTTTACACTGGGACCTGATGGTCCTTTTACACTGGGATCTGATGGTCTGTTTACACTGGGACCTGATGGTCCGTTTACACTGGGATCTGATGGTCTGTTTACACTGGGACATGATGGTCTGTTTACACTGGGACCTGATGGTCTGTTTACACTGGGATCTGATGGTCTGCTTGCAATGGAATCTGATGGTTTGTTTACACTGCGATCTTATGGTCTGTTTACACTGGGACCTGATGGTCTGTTTACACTGGGACCTGATGGTCTGCTTGCACTGGAATCTGATGGTTTGTTTACACTGGGAACTGATGGTCTGTTTACACTGGGACCTGATGGTCTGTTTGCACTGGGACCTGATGGTTTGTTTACACTGGGATATGATGGTCTGTTTACACTGGGATCTGATGGTCTGTTTACACTGGGATCTGATGGTCTGTTTGCACTGGGACCTGATGGTCTGTTTACACTGGGATCTGATGGTCTGTTTACACTGGGATCTGAAGGTCTGTTTACACTGGGATCTGATGGTCTGTTTACACTGGGACCTGATGCTCTGTTTACACTCGATCTGATGGTCTGTTTACACTGCGATCTGATGGTCTGCTTGCACTGGAATCTGATGGTCTGTTTACACTGGGACCTGATGGTCTGTTTGCACTGGGACCTGATGGTCTGTTTACACTGGGATCTGATGGTCTGTTTACACTGGGATCTGATGGTCTGTTTACACTGGGACCTGATGTTCTGTTTACACTGGGATCTGATGGTCTGTTTACACTGGGATCTGATGGTTTGTTTACACTGGGACCTGATGGTCTGTTTACACTGGGACCTGATTGTCTGTTTACACTGGGACCTGATGGTCTGTTTACACTGCGATCTGATGGTCTGCTTGCACTGGAATCTGATGGTCTGTTTACACTGGGACCTGATGGTCTGTTTACACTGGGACCTGATGGTCTGTTTACACTGGGATCTGATGGTCTGTTTACACTGGGATCTGATGGCTTGTTTACAATGGGACCTGATGGTCTGTTTACACTGGGACCTGATGGTCTGTTTACACTGGGATCTGATGGTCTGTTTACACTGGTATCTGATGGTCTGTTTGCACTGGGGCCTGATGGTCTGTTTACACTGGGATCTGATGGACTGTTTACACTGGGATCTGATGGTCTGCTTGCACTGGAATCTGATGGTCTGTTTACACTGGGACCTGATGGTCTGTTTACACTGGGAACTGATGGTCCGTTTACACTGGGACCTGATGGTCTGTTTACACTGGGATCTGATGGTCTGTTTACACTGGGACCTGATGGTCCGTTTACACTGGGATCTGATGGTCTGTTTACACTGGGACCTGATGGTCCGTTTACACTGTGATCTGATGGTCTGTTTACACTGGGACCTGATGGTCCGTTTACACTGGGATCTGATGGTCTGTTTACACTGGGACCTGATGGTCCGTTTACACTGGGACCTGATGGTCTGTTTACACTGGGACCTGATGGTCCGTTTACACTGGGATCTGATGGTCTGTTTACACTGGGACCTGATGGTCTGTTTACACTGGGACCTGATGGTCTGTTTACACTGGGACCTGATGGTCTGTTTACACTGGGACCTCATGGTCTGTTTACACTGGGACCTGATGGTTTGTTTACACTGGGATCTGATGGTCTGTTTACACTGGGATCTGATGGTCTGTTTACACTGGGATCTGATGTTTTGTTTACACTGGGACCTGATGGTTTGTTTACACTGGGATCTGATGGTCTGTTTACACTGGGATCTGATGGTTTGTTTACACTGGGACCTGATGGTTTGTTTACACTGGGATCTGATGGATTGTTTACACTGGTATCTGATGGTTTGTTTACACTGGGATCTGATGGTTTGTTTACACTGGGATCTGATGGTTTGTTTACACTCGGATCTGATGGTCTGTTTACACTGGGATCTGATGGTCTGTTTACACTGGGACCTGATGGTTTGTTTACACTGGGATCTGATGGTTTGTTTACACTGAGATCTGATGGTCTGTTTACACTGGGATCTGATGGTCTGTTTACACTGGGATCTGATGGTCTGTTTACACTGGGACCTGATGGTCTGTTTACACTGGGACCTGATGGTCTGTTTACACTGGGATCTGATGGTCTGTTTACACTGGGACCTGATGGTCTGTTTACACTGGAATCTGATGGTCTGTTTACACTGGGATCTGATGGTCTGTTTACACTGGGACCTGATGGTCTGTTTACACTGGGACCTGATGGTCTGTATACACTGGGACCTGATGGTTTGTTTACACTGGGACCTGATGGTCTGTTTACACTGGGACCTGATGGTCTGTTTACACTGGGATCTGATGGTCTGTTTATACTGGGATCTGATGGTTTGTTTACACTGGGACCTGATGGTCTGTTTACACTGGGACCTGATTGTCTGTTTACACTGGGACCTGATGGTCTGTTTACACTGCGATCTGATGGTCTGTTTACACTGGGATCTGATGGCTTGTTTACAATGGGACCTGATGGTCTGTTTACACTGGGACCTGATGGTCTGTTTACACTGGGATCTGATGGTCTGTTTACACTGGTATCTGATGGTCTGTTTGCACTGGGGCCTGATGGTCTGTTTACACTGGGATCTGATGGACTGTTTACACTGGGATCTGATGGTCTGCTTGCACTGGAATCTGATGGTCTGTTTACACTGGGACCTGATGGTCTGTTTACACTGGGAACTGATGGTCCGTTTACACTGGGACCTGATGGTCTGTTTACACTGGGATCTGATGGTCTGTTTACACTGGGACCTGATGGTCCGTTTACACTGGGATCTGATGCTCTGTTTACACTGGGACCTGATGGTCCGTTTACACTGTGATCTGATGGTCTGTTTACACTGGGACCTGATGGTCCGTTTACACTGGGATCTGATGGTCTGTTTACACTGGGACCTGATGGTCCGTTTACACTGGGACCTGATGGTCTGTTTACACTGGGACCTGATGGTCCGTTTACACTGGGATCTGATGGTCTGTTTACACTGGGACCTGATGGTCTGTTTACACTGGGACCTGATGGTCTGTTTACACTGGGACCTGATGGTCTGTTTACACTGGGACCTCATGGTCTGTTTACACTGGGACCTGATGGTTTGTTTACACTGGGATCTGATGGTCTGTTTACACTGGGATCTGATGGTCTGTTTACACTGGGATCTGATGTTTTGTTTACACTGGGACCTGATGGTTTGTTTACACTGGGATCTGATGGTCTGTTTACACTGGGATCTGATGGTTTGTTTACACTGGGACCTGATGGTTTGTTTACACTGGGATCTGATGGATTGTTTACACTGGTATCTGATGGTTTGTTTACACTGGGATCTGATGGTTTGTTTACACTGGGATCTGATGGTTTGTTTACACTCGGATCTGATGGTCTGTTTACACTGGGATCTGATGGTCTGTTTACACTGGGACCTGATGGTTTGTTTACACTGGGATCTGATGGTTTGTTTACACTGAGATCTGATGGTCTGTTTACACTGGGATCTGATGGTCTGTTTACACTGGGATCTGATGGTCTGTTTACACTGGGACCTGATGGTCTGTTTACACTGGGACCTGATGGTCTGTTTACACTGGGATCTGATGGTCTGTTTACACTGGGACCTGATGGTCTGTTTACACTGGAATCTGATGGTCTGTTTACACTGGGATCTGATGGTCTGTTTACACTGGGACCTGATGGTCTGTTTACACTGGGACCTGATGGTCTGTATACACTGGGACCTGATGGTTTGTTTACACTGGGACCTGATGGTCTGTTTACACTGGGACCTGATGGTCTGTTTACACTGGGATCTGATGGTCTGTTTATACTGGGATCTGATGGTTTGTTTACACTGGGACCTGATGGTCTGTTTACACTGGGACCTGATTGTCTGTTTACACTGGGACCTGATGGTCTGTTTACACTGCGATCTGATGGTCTGCTTGCACTGGAATCTGATGGTCTGTTTACACTGGGACCTGATGGTCTGTTTACACTGGGACCTGATGGTCTGTTTACACTGGGATCTGATGGTCTGTTTACACTGGGATCTGATGGTTTGTTTACAATGGGACCTGATGGTCTGTTTACACTGGGATCTGATGGTCTGTTTACACTTGGATCTGATGGTCTGTTTACACTGGGGCCTGATGGTCTGTTTACACTGGGATCTGATGGACTGTTTACACTGGGATCTGATGGTCTGCTTGCACTGGAATCTGATGGTCTGTTTACACTGGGACCTGATGGTCTGCTTGCAATGGAATCTGATGGTCTGTTTACACTGGGACCTGATGGTCTGTTTACACTGGGATCTGATGGTCTGTTTACACTGGGACCTGATGGTCCGTTTACACTGGGATCTGATGGTCTGTTTACACTGGGACCTGATGGTCCGTTTACACTGGGATCTGATGGTCTGTTTACACTGGGAACTGATGGTCCTTTTACACTGGGATCTGATGGTCTGTTTACACTGGGACCTGATGGTCCGTTTACACTGGGATCTGATGGTCTGTTTACACTGGGACCTGATGGTCTGTTTACACTGGGACCTGATGGTCTGTTTACACTGGGACCTGATGGTCTGTTTACACTGGGACCTGATGGTCTGTTTACACTGGGACCTGATGGTTTGTTTACACTGGGATCTGATGGTCTGTTTACACTGGGATCTGATGGTCTGTTTACACTGGGATCTGATGTTTTGTTTACACTGGGACCTGATGGTTTGTTTACACTGGGATCTGATGGTCTGTTTACACTGGGATCTGATGGTTTGTTTACACTGGGACCTGATGGTTTGTTTACACTGGGATCTGATGGATTGTTTACACTGGGATCTGATGGTTTGTTTACACTGGGATCTGATGGTTTGTTTACACTGGGATCTGATGGTTTGTTTACACTGGGATCTGATGGTTTGTTTACACTCGGATCTGATGGTCTGTTTACACTGGGATCTGATGGTCTGTTTACACTGGGACCTGATGGTTTGTTTACACTGGGATCTGATGGTTTGTTTACACTGAGATCTGATGGTCTGTTTACACTGGGATCTGATGGTCTGTTTACACTGGGATCTGATGGTCTGTTTACACTGGGACCTGATGGTCTGTTTACACTGGGACCTGATGGTCTGTTTACACTGGGATCTGATGGTCTGTTTACACTGGGACCTGATGGTCTGTTTACACTGGAATCTGATGGTCTGTTTACACTGGGATCTGATGGTCTGTTTACACTGGGACCTGATGGTCTGTTTACACTGGGACCTGATGGTCTGTATACACTGGGACCTGATGGTTTGTTTACACTGGGACCTGATGGTCTGTTTACACTGGGACCTGATGGTCTGTTTACACTGGGATCTGATGGTCTGTTTACACTGGGATCTGATGGTTTGTTTACACTGGGACCTGATGGTCTGTTTACACTGGGACCTGATTGTCTGTTTACACTGGGACCTGATGGTCTGTTTACACTGCGATCTGATGGTCTGCTTGCACTGGAATCTGATGGTCTGTTTACACTGGGACCTGATGGTCTGTTTACACTGGGACCTGATGGTCTGTTTACACTGGGATCTGATGGTCTGTTTACACTGGGATCTGATGGTTTGTTTACAATGGGACCTGATGGTCTGTTTACACTGGGATCTGATGGTCTGTTTACACTTGGATCTGATGGTCTGTTTACACTGGGGCCTGATGGTCTGTTTACACTGGGATCTGATGGACTGTTTACACTGGGATCTGATGGTCTGCTTGCACTGGAATCTGATGGTCTGTTTACACTGGGACCTGATGGTCTGCTTGCAATGGAATCTGATGGTCTGTTTACACTGGGACCTGATGGTCTGTTTACACTGGGATCTGATGGTCTGTTTACACTGGGACCTGATGGTCCGTTTACACTGGGATCTGATGGTCTGTTTACACTGGGACCCGATGGTCCGTTTACACTGGGATCTGATGGTCTGTTTACACTGGGAACTGATGGTCCTTTTACACTGGGATCTGATGGTCTGTTTACACTGGGACCTGATGGTCCGTTTACACTGGGATCTGATGGTCTGTTTACACTGGGACCTGATCGTCTGTTTACACTGGGACCTGATGGTCTGTTTACACTGCGATCTGATGGTCTGCTTGCACTGGAATCTGATGGTCTGTTTACACTGGGACCTGATGGTCTGTTTACACTGGGACCTGATGGTCTGTTTACACTGGGATCTGATGGTCTGTTTACACTGGGATCTGATGGTTTGTTTACAATGGGACCTGATGGTCTGTTTACACTGGGATCTGATGGTCTGTTTACACTTGGATCTGATGGTCTGTTTACACTGGGGCCTGATGGTCTGTTTACACTGGGATCTGATGGACTGTTTACACTGGGATCTGATGGTCTGCTTGCACTGGAATCTGATGGTCTGTTTACACTGGGACCTGATGGTCTGCTTGCAATGGAATCTGATGGTCTGTTTACACTGGGACCTGATGGTCTGTTTACACTGGGATCTGATGGTCTGTTTACACTGGGACCTGATGGTCCGTTTACACTGGGATCTGATGGTCTGTTTACACTGGGACCTGATGGTCCGTTTACACTGGGATCTGATGGTCTGTTTACACTGGGAACTGATGGTCCTTTTACACTGGGATCTGATGGTCTGTTTACACTGGGACCTGATGGTCCGTTTACACTGGGATCTGATGGTCTGTTTACACTGGGACCTGATGGTCTGTTTACACTGGGACCTGATGGTCTGTTTACACTGGGACCTGATGGTCTGTTTACACTGGGACCTGATGGTCTGTTTACACTGGGACCTGATGGTTTGTTTACACTGGGATCTGATGGTCTGTTTACACTGGGATCTGATGGTCTGTTTACACTGGGATCTGATGTTTTGTTTACACTGGGACCTGATGGTTTGTTTACACTGGGATCTGATGGTCTGTTTACACTGGGATCTGATGGTTTGTTTACACTGGGACCTGATGGTTTGTTTACACTGGGATCTGATGGATTGTTTACACTGGGATCTGATGGTTTGTTTACACTGGGATCTGATGGTTTGTTTACACTGGGATCTGATGGTTTGTTTACACTGGGATCTGATGGTTTGTTTACACTCGGATCTGATGGTCTGTTTACACTGGGACCTGATGGTCTGTTTACACTGGGACCTGATGGTCTGTTTACACTGGGATCTGATGGTCTGTTTACACTGGGATCTGATGGTTTGTTTACAATGGGACCTGATGGTCTGTTTACACTGGGATCTGATGGTCTGTTTACACTTGGATCTGATGGTCTGTTTACACTGGGGCCTGATGGTCTGTTTACACTGGGATCTGATGGACTGTTTACACTGGGATCTGATGGTCTGCTTGCACTGGAATCTGATGGTCTGTTTACACTGGGACCTGATGGTCTGCTTGCAATGGAATCTGATGGTCTGTTTACACTGGGACCTGATGGTCTGTTTACACTGGGATCTGATGGTCTGTTTACACTGGGACCTGATGGTCCGTTTACACTGGGATCTGATGGTCTGTTTACACTGGGACCTGATGGTCCGTTTACACTGGGATCTGATGGTCTGTTTACACTGGGAACTGATGGTCCTTTTACACTGGGATCTGATGGTCTGTTTACACTGGGACCTGATGGTCCGTTTACACTGGGATCTGATGGTCTGTTTACACTGGGACCTGATGGTCTGTTTACACTGGGACCTGATGGTCTGTTTACACTGGGACCTGATGGTCTGTTTACACTGGGACCTGATGGTCTGTTTACACTGGGACCTGATGGTTTGTTTACACTGGGATCTGATGGTCTGTTTACACTGGGATCTGATGGTCTGTTTACACTGGGATCTGATGTTTTGTTTACACTGGGACCTGATGGTTTGTTTACACTGGGATCTGATGGTCTGTTTACACTGGGATCTGATGGTTTGTTTACACTGGGACCTGATGGTTTGTTTACACTGGGATCTGATGGATTGTTTACACTGGGATCTGATGGTTTGTTTACACTGGGATCTGATGGTTTGTTTACACTGGGATCTGATGGTTTGTTTACACTGGGATCTGATGGTTTGTTTACACTCGGATCTGATGGTCTGTTTACACTGGGATCTGATGGTCTGTTTACACTGGGACCTGATGGTTTGTTTACACTGGGATCTGATGGTTTGTTTACACTGAGATCTGATGGTCTGTTTACACTGGGATCTGATGGTCTGTTTACACTGGGATCTGATGGTCTGTTTACACTGGGACCTGATGGTCTGTTTACACTGGGACCTGATGGTCTGTTTACACTGGGATCTGATGGTCTGTTTACACTGGGACCTGATGGTCTGTTTACACTGGAATCTGATGGTCTGTTTACACTGGGATCTGATGGTCTGTTTACACTGGGACCTGATGGTCTGTTTACACTGGGACCTGATGGTCTGTATACACTGGGACCTGATGGTTTGTTTACACTGGGACCTGATGGTCTGTTTACACTGGGACCTGATGGTCTGTTTACACTGGGATCTGATGGTCTGTTTACACTGGGATCTGATGGTTTGTTTACACTGGGACCTGATGGTCTGTTTACACTGGGACCTGATTGTCTGTTTACACTGGGACCTGATGGTCTGTTTACACTGCGATCTGATGGTCTGCTTGCACTGGAATCTGATGGTCTGTTTACACTGGGACCTGATGGTCTGTTTACACTGGGACCTGATGGTCTGTTTACACTGGGATCTGATGGTCTGTTTACACTGGGATCTGATGGTTTGTTTACAATGGGACCTGATGGTCTGTTTACACTGGGATCTGATGGTCTGTTTACACTTGGATCTGATGGTCTGTTTACACTGGGGCCTGATGGTCTGTTTACACTGGGATCTGATGGACTGTTTACACTGGGATCTGATGGTCTGCTTGCACTGGAATCTGATGGTCTGTTTACACTGGGACCTGATGGTCTGCTTGCAATGGAATCTGATGGTCTGTTTACACTGGGACCTGATGGTCTGTTTACACTGGGATCTGATGGTCTGTTTACACTGGGACCTGATGGTCCGTTTACACTGGGATCTGATGGTCTGTTTACACTGGGACCCGATGGTCCGTTTACACTGGGATCTGATGGTCTGTTTACACTGGGAACTGATGGTCCTTTTACACTGGGATCTGATGGTCTGTTTACACTGGGACCTGATGGTCCGTTTACACTGGGATCTGATGGTCTGTTTACACTGGGACCTGATTGTCTGTTTACACTGGGACCTGATGGTCTGTTTACACTGCGATCTGATGGTCTGCTTGCACTGGAATCTGATGGTCTGTTTACACTGGGACCTGATGGTCTGTTTACACTGGGACCTGATGGTCTGTTTACACTGGGATCTGATGGTCTGTTTACACTGGGATCTGATGGTTTGTTTACAATGGGACCTGATGGTCTGTTTACACTGGGATCTGATGGTCTGTTTACACTTGGATCTGATGGTCTGTTTACACTGGGGCCTGATGGTCTGTTTACACTGGGATCTGATGGACTGTTTACACTGGGATCTGATGGTCTGCTTGCACTGGAATCTGATGGTCTGTTTACACTGGGACCTGATGGTCTGCTTGCAATGGAATCTGATGGTCTGTTTACACTGGGACCTGATGGTCTGTTTACACTGGGATCTGATGGTCTGTTTACACTGGGACCTGATGGTCCGTTTACACTGGGATCTGATGGTCTGTTTACACTGGGACCTGATGGTCCGTTTACACTGGGATCTGATGGTCTGTTTACACTGGGAACTGATGGTCCTTTTACACTGGGATCTGATGGTCTGTTTACACTGGGACCTGATGGTCCGTTTACACTGGGATCTGATGGTCTGTTTACACTGGGACCTGATGGTCTGTTTACACTGGGACCTGATGGTCTGTTTACACTGGGACCTGATGGTCTGTTTACACTGGGACCTGATGGTCTGTTTACACTGGGACCTGATGGTTTGTTTACACTGGGATCTGATGGTCTGTTTACACTGGGATCTGATGGTCTGTTTACACTGGGATCTGATGTTTTGTTTACACTGGGACCTGATGGTTTGTTTACACTGGGATCTGATGGTCTGTTTACACTGGGATCTGATGGTTTGTTTACACTGGGACCTGATGGTTTGTTTACACTGGGATCTGATGGATTGTTTACACTGGGATCTGATGGTTTGTTTACACTGGGATCTGATGGTTTGTTTACACTGGGATCTGATGGTTTGTTTACACTGGGATCTGATGGTTTGTTTACACTCGGATCTGATGGTCTGTTTACACTGGGATCTGATGGTCTGTTTACACTGGGACCTGATGGTTTGTTTACACTGGGATCTGATGGTTTGTTTACACTGAGATCTGATGGTCTGTTTACACTGGGATCTGATGGTCTGTTTACACTGGGATCTGATGGTCTGTTTACACTGGGACCTGATGGTCTGTTTACACTGGGATCTGATGGTCTGTTTACACTGGGACCTGATGGTCTGTTTACACTGGAATCTGATGGTCTGTTTACACTGGGATCTGATGGTCTGTTTACACTGGGACCTGATGGTCTGTTTACACTGGGACCTGATGGTCTGTATACACTGGGACCTGATGGTTTGTTTACACTGGGACCTGATGGTCTGTTTACACTGGGACCTGATGGTCTGTTTACACTGGGATCTGATGGTCTGTTTACACTGGGATCTGATGGTTTGTTTACACTGGGACCTGATGGTCTGTTTACACTGGGACCTGATTGTCTGTTTACACTGGGACCTGATGGTCTGTTTACACTGCGATCTGATGGTCTGCTTGCACTGGAATCTGATGGTCTGTTTACACTGGGACCTGATGGTCTGTTTACACTGGGACCTGATGGTCTGTTTACACTGGGATCTGATGGTCTGTTTACACTGGGATCTGATGGTTTGTTTACAATGGGACCTGATGGTCTGTTTACACTGGGATCTGATGGTCTGTTTACACTTGGATCTGATGGTCTGTTTACACTGGGGCCTGATGGTCTGTTTACACTGGGATCTGATGGACTGTTTACACTGGGATCTGATGGTCTGCTTGCACTGGAATCTGATGGTCTGTTTACACTGGGACCTGATGGTCTGCTTGCAATGGAATCTGATGGTCTGTTTACACTGGGACCTGATGGTCTGTTTACACTGGGATCTGATGGTCTGTTTACACTGGGACCTGATGGTCCGTTTACACTGGGATCTGATGGTCTGTTTACACTGGGACCCGATGGTCCGTTTACACTGGGATCTGCTGGTCTGTTTACACTGGGAACTGATGGTCCTTTTACACTGGGATCTGATGGTCTGTTTACACTGGGACCTGATGGTCCGTTTACACTGGGATCTGATGGTCTGTTTACACTGGGACCTGATGGTCTGTTTACACTGGGACCTGATGGTCTGTTTACACTGGGACCTGATGGTCTGTTTACACTGGGACCTGATGGTTTGTTTACACTGGGATCTGATGGTCTGTTTACACTGGGATCTGATGGTCTGTTTACACTGGGATCTGATGTTTTGTTTACACTGGGACCTGATGGTTTGTTTACACTGGGATCTGATGGTCTGTTTACACTGGGATCTGATGGTTTGTTTACACTGGGACCTGATGGTTTGTTTACACTGGGATCTGATGGATTGTTTACACTGGGATCTGATGGTTTGTTTACACTGGGATCTGATGGTTTGTTTACACTGGGATCTGATGGTTTGTTTACACTCGGATCTGATGGTCTGTTTACACTGGGATCTGATGGTCTGTTTACACTGGGACCTGATGGTTTGTTTACACTGGGATCTGATGGTTTGTTTACACTGAGATCTGATGGTCTGTTTACACTGGGATCTGATGGTCTGTTTACACTGGGATCTGATGGTCTGTTTACACTGGGACCTGATGGTCTGTTTACACTGGGACCTGATGGTCTGTTTACACTGGGATCTGATGGTCTGTTTACACTGGGACCTGATGGTCTGTTTACACTGGAATCTGATGGTCTGTTTACACTGGGATCTGATGGTCTGTTTACACTGGGACCTGATGGTCTGTTTACACTGGGACCTGATGGTCTGTATACACTGGGACCTGATGGTTTGTTTACACTGGGACCTGATGGTCTGTTTACACTGGGACCTGATGGTCTGTTTACACTGGGATCTGATGGTCTGTTTACACTGGGATCTGATGGTTTGTTTACACTGGGACCTGATGGTCTGTTTACACTGGGACCTGATTGTCTGTTGACACTGGGACCTGATGGTCTGTTTACACTGCGATCTGATGGTCTGCTTGCACTGGAATCTGATGGTCTGTTTACACTGGGACCTGATGGTCTGTTTACACTGGGACCTGATGGTCTGTTTACACTGGGATCTGATGGTCTGTTTACACTGGGATCTGATGGTTTGTTTACAATGGGACCTGATGGTCTGTTTACACTGGGATCTGATGGTCTGTTTACACTTGGATCTGATGGTCTGTTTACACTGGGGCCTGATGGTCTGTTTACACTGGGATCTGATGGACTGTTTACACTGGGATCTGATGGTCTGCTTGCACTGGAATCTGATGGTCTGTTTACACTGGGACCTGATGGTCTGCTTGCAATGGAATCTGATGGTCTGTTTAACCTGGGACCTGATGGTCTGTTTACACTGGGATCTGATGGTCTGTTTACACTGGGACCTGATGGTCCGTTTACACTGGGATCTGATGGTCTGTTTACACTGGGACCTGATGGTCCGTTTACACTGGGATCTGATGGTCTGTTTACACTGGGAACTGATGGTCCTTTTACACTGGGATCTGATGGTCTGTTTACACTGGGACCTGATGGTCCGTTTACACTGGGATCTGATGGTCTGTTTACACTGGGACATGATGGTCTGTTTACACTGGGACCTGATGGTCTGTTTACACTGGGATCTGATGGTCTGCTTGCAATGGAATCGGATGGTTTGTTTACACTGCGATCTGATGGTCTGTTTACACTGGGACCTAATGGTCTGTTTACACTGGGACCTGATGGTCTGCTTGCACTGGAATCTGATGGTTTGTTTACACTGGGAACTGATGGTCTGTTTACACTGGGACCTGATGGTCTGTTTGCACTGGGACCTGATGGTTTGTTTACACTGGGATATGATGGTCTGTTTACACTGGGATCTGATGGTCTGTTTACACTGGGATCTGATGGTCTGTTTGCACTGGGACCTGATGGTCTGTTTACACTGGGATCTGATGGTCTGTTTACACTGGGATCTGAAGGTCTGTTTACACTGGGATCTGATGGTCTGTTTACACTGGGACCTGATGCTCTGTTTACACTCGATCTGATGGTCTGTTTACACTGCGATCTGATGGTCTGCTTGCACTGGAATCTGATGGTCTGTTTACACTGGGACCTGATGGTCTGTTTGCACTGGGACCTGATGGTCTGTTTACACTGGGATCTGATGGTCTGTTTACACTGGGATCTGATGGTCTGTTTACACTGGGACCTGATGTTCTGTTTACACTGGGATCTGATGGTCTGTTTACACTGGGATCTGATGGTTTGTTTACACTGGGACCTGATGGTCTGTTTACACTGGGACCTGATTGTCTGTTTACACTGGGACCTGATGGTCTGTTTACACTGCGATCTGATGGTCTGCTTGCACTGGAATCTGATGGTCTGTTTACACTGGGACCTGATGGTCTGTTTACACTGGGACCTGATGGTCTGTTTACACTGGGATCTGATGGTCTGTTTACACTGGGATCTGATGGCTTGTTTACAATGGGACCTGATGGTCTGTTTACACTGGGACCTGATGGTCTGTTTACACTGGGATCTGATGGTCTGTTTACACTGGTATCTGATGGTCTGTTTGCACTGGGGCCTGATGGTCTGTTTACACTGGGATCTGATGGACTGTTTACACTGGGATCTGATGGTCTGCTTGCACTGGAATCTGATGGTCTGTTTACACTGGGACCTGATGGTCTGTTTACACTGGGAACTGATGGTCCGTTTACACTGGGACCTGATGGTCTGTTTACACTGGGATCTGATGGTCTGTTTACACTGGGACCTGATGGTCCGTTTACACTGGGATCTGATGGTCTGTTTACACTGGGACCTGATGGTCCGTTTACACTGTGATCTGATGGTCTGTTTACACTGGGACCTGATGGTCCGTTTACACTGGGATCTGATGGTCTGTTTACACTGGGACCTGATGGTCCGTTTACACTGGGACCTGATGGTCTGTTTACACTGGGACCTGATGGTCCGTTTACACTGGGATCTGATGGTCTGTTTACACTGGGACCTGATGGTCTGTTTACACTGGGACCTGATGGTCTGTTTACACTGGGACCTCATGGTCTGTTTACACTGGGACCTGATGGTTTGTTTACACTGGGATCTGATGGTCTGTTTACACTGGGATCTGATGGTCTGTTTACACTGGGATCTGATGTTTTGTTTACACTGGGATCTGATGGTCTGTTTACACTGGGATCTGATGGTTTGTTTACAATGGGACCTGATGGTCTGTTTACACTGGGATCTGATGGTCTGTTTACACTTGGATCTGATGGTCTGTTTACACTGGGGCCTGATGGTCTGTTTACACTGGGATCTGATGGACTGTTTACACTGGGATCTGATGGTCTGCTTGCACTGGAATCTGATGGTCTGTTTACACTGGGACCTGATGGTCTGCTTGCAATGGAATCTGATGGTCTGTTTACACTGGGACCTGATGGTCTGTTTACACTGGGATCTGATGGTCTGTTTACACTGGGACCTGATGGTCCGTTTACACTGGGATCTGATGGTCTGTTTACACTGGGACCCGATGGTCCGTTTACACTGGGATCTGATGGTCTGTTTACACTGGGAACTGATGGTCCTTTTACACTGGGATCTGATGGTCTGTTTACACTGGGACCTGATGGTCCGTTTACACTGGGATCTGATGGTCTGTTTACACTGGGACCTGATTGTCTGTTTACACTGGGACCTGATGGTCTGTTTACACTGCGATCTGATGGTCTGCTTGCACTGGAATCTGATGGTCTGTTTACACTGGGACCTGATGGTCTGTTTACACTGGGACCTGATGGTCTGTTTACACTGGGATCTGATGGTCTGTTTACACTGGGATCTGATGGTTTGTTTACAATGGGACCTGATGGTCTGTTTACACTGGGATCTGATGGTCTGTTTACACTTGGATCTGATGGTCTGTTTACACTGGGGCCTGATGGTCTGTTTACACTGGGATCTGATGGACTGTTTACACTGGGATCTGATTGTCTGCTTGCACTGGAATCTGATGGTCTGTTTACACTGGGACCTGATGGTCTGCTTGCAATGGAATCTGATGGTCTGTTTACACTGGGATCTGATGGTCTGTTTACACTGGGATCTGATGGTCTGTTTACACTGGGACCTGATGGTCCGTTTACACTGGGATCTGATGGTCTGTTTACACTGGGACCTGATGGTCCGTTTACACTGGGATCTGATGGTCTGTTTACACTGGGAACTGATGGTCCTTTTACACTGGGATCTGATGGTCTGTTTACACTGGGACCTGATGGTCCGTTTACACTGGGATCTGATGGTCTGTTTACACTGGGACCTGATGGTCTGTTTACACTGGGACCTGATGGTCTGTTTACACTGGGACCTGATGGTCTGTTTACACTGGGACCTGATGGTCTGTTTACACTGGGACCTGATGGTTTGTTTACACTGGGATCTGATGGTCTGTTTACACTGGGATCTGATGGTCTGTTTACACTGGGATCTGATGTTTTGTTTACACTGGGACCTGATGGTTTGTTTACACTGGGATCTGATGGTCTGTTTACACTGGGATCTGATGGTTTGTTTACACTGGGACCTGATGGTTTGTTTACACTGGGATCTGATGGATTGTTTACACTGGGATCTGATGGTTTGTTTACACTGGGATCTGATGGTTTGTTTACACTGGGATCTGATGGTTTGTTTACACTGGGATCTGATGGTTTGTTTACACTCGGATCTGATGGTCTGTTTACACTGGGATCTGATGGTCTGTTTACACTGGGACCTGATGGTTTGTTTACACTGGGATCTGATGGTTTGTTTACACTGAGATCTGATGGTCTGTTTACACTGGGATCTGATGGTCTGTTTACACTGGGATCTGATGGTCTGTTTACACTGGGACCTGATGGTCTGTTTACACTGGGACCTGATGGTCTGTTTACACTGGGATCTGATGGTCTGTTTACACTGGGACCTGATGGTCTGTTTACACTGGAATCTGATGGTCTGTTTACACTGGGATCTGATGGTCTGTTTACACTGGGACCTGATGGTCTGTTTACACTGGGACCTGATGGTCTGTATACACTGGGACCTGATGGTTTGTTTACACTGGGACCTGATGGTCTGTTTACACTGGGACCTGATGGTCTGTTTACACTGGGATCTGATGGTCTGTTTACACTGGGATCTGATGGTTTGTTTACACTGGGACCTGATGGTCTGTTTACACTGGGACCTGATTGTCTGTTTACACTGGGACCTGATGGTCTGTTTACACTGCGATCTGATGGTCTGCTTGCACTGGAATCTAATGGTCTGTTTACACAGGGACCTGATGGTCTGTTTACACTGGGACCTGATGGTCTGTTTACACTGGGATCTGATGGTCTGTTTACACTGGGATCTGATGGTTTGTTTACAATGGGACCTGATGGTCTGTTTACACTGGGATCTGATGGTCTGTTTACACTTGGATCTGATGGTCTGTTTACACTGGGGCCTGATGGTCTGTTTACACTGGGATCTGATGGACTGTTTACACTGGGATCTGATGGTCTGCTTGCACTGGAATCTGATGGTCTGTTTACACTGGGACCTGATGGTCTGCTTGCAATGGAATCTGATGGTCTGTTTACACTGGGACCTGATGGTCTGTTTACACTGGGATCTGATGGTCTGTTTACACTGGGACCTGATGGTCCGTTTACACTGGGATCTGATGGTCTGTTTACACTGGGACCCGATGGTCCGTTTACACTGGGATCTGATGGTCTGTTTACACTGGGAACTGATGGTCCTTTTACACTGGGATCTGATGGTCTGTTTACACTGGGACCTGATGGTCCGTTTACACTGGGATCTGATGGTCTGTTTACACTGGGACCTGATGGTCTGTTTACACTGGGACCTGATGGTCTGTTTACACTGGGACCTGATGGTCTGTTTACACTGGGACCTGATGGTCTGTTTACACTGGGACCTGATGGTTTGTTTACACTGGGATCTGATGGTCTGTTTACACTGGGATCTGATGGTCTGTTTACACTGGGATCTGATGTTTTGTTTACACTGGGACCTGATGGTTTGTTTACACTGGGATCTGATGGTCTGTTTACACTGGGATCTGATGGTTTGTTTACACTGGGACCTGATGGTTTGTTTACACTGGGATCTGATGGATTGTTTACACTGGGATCTGATGGTTTGTTTACACTGGGATCTGATGGTTTGTTTACACTGGGATCTGATGGTTTGTTTACACTCGGATCTGATGGTCTGTTTACACTGGGATCTGATGGTCTGTTTACACTGGGACCTGATGGTTTGTTTACACTGGGATCTGATGGTTTGTTTACACTGAGATCTGATGGTCTGTTTACACTGGGATCTGATGGTCTGTTTACACTGGGATCTGATGGTCTGTTTACACTGGGACCTGATGGTCTGTTTACACTGGGACCTGATGGTCTGTTTACACTGGGATCTGATGGTCTGTTTACACTGGGACCTGATGGTCTGTTTACACTGGAATCTGATGGTCTGTTTACACTGGGATCTGATGGTCTGTTTACACTGGGACCTGATGGTCTGTTTACACTGGGACCTGATGGTCTGTATACACTGGGACCTGATGGTTTGTTTACACTGGGACCTGATGGTCTGTTTACACTGGGACCTGATGGTCTGTTTACACTGGGATCTGATGGTCTGTTTACACTGGGATCTGATGGTTTGTTTACACTGGGACCTGATGGTCTGTTTACACTGGGACCTGATTGTCTGTTGACACTGGGACCTGATGGTCTGTTTACACTGCGATCTGATGGTCTGCTTGCACTGGAATCTGATGGTCTGTTTACACTGGGACCTGATGGTCTGTTTACACTGGGACCTGATGGTCTGTTTACACTGGGATCTGATGGTCTGTTTACACTGGGATCTGATGGTTTGTTTACAATGGGACCTGATGGTCTGTTTACACTGGGATCTGATGGTCTGTTTACACTTGGATCTGATGGTCTGTTTACACTGGGGCCTGATGGTCTGTTTACACTGGGATCTGATGGACTGTTTACACTGGGATCTGATGGTCTGCTTGCACTGGAATCTGATGGTCTGTTTACACTGGGACCTGATGGTCTGCTTGCAATGGAATCTGATGGTCTGTTTAACCTGGGACCTGATGGTCTGTTTACACTGGGATCTGATGGTCTGTTTACACTGGGACCTGATGGTCCGTTTACACTGGGATCTGATGGTCTGTTTACACTGGGACCTGATGGTCCGTTTACACTGGGATCTGATGGTCTGTTTACACTGGGAACTGATGGTCCTTTTACACTGGGATCTGATGGTCTGTTTACACTGGGACCTGATGGTCCGTTTACACTGGGATCTGATGGTCTGTTTACACTGGGACATGATGGTCTGTTTACACTGGGACCTGATGGTCTGTTTACACTGGGATCTGATGGTCTGCTTGCAATGGAATCTGATGGTTTGTTTACACTGCGATCTGATGGTCTGTTTACACTGGGACCTGATGGTCTGTTTACACTGGGACCTGATGGTCTGCTTGCACTGGAATCTGATGGTTTGTTTACACTGGGAACTGATGGTCTGTTTACACTGGGACCTGATGGTCTGTTTGCACTGGGACCTGATAGTTTGTTTACACTGGGATATGATGGTCTGTTTACACTGGGATCTGATGGTCTGTTTACACTGGGATCTGATGGTCTGTTTGCACTGGGACCTGATGGTCTGTTTACACTGGGATCTGAAGGTCTGTTTACACTGGGATCTGATGGTCTGTTTACACTGGGACCTGATGCTCTGTTTACACTCGATCTGATCGTCTGTTCACACTGGGATCTGATGGTCTGTTTACACTGGGACCTGATGGTCCGTTTACACTGGGACCTGATGGTCTGTTTACACTGGGATCTGATGGTCTGTTTACACTGGGACCTGATGGTCTTTTTACACTGGGACCCGATGGTCTGTTTACACTGGGATCTGATTGTCTGTTTACACTGGGACCTGATGGTCCGTTTACACTGGGATCTGATGGTCTGTTTACACTGGGACCTGATGGTCTGTTTACACTGGGACCTGATGGTCTGTTTACACTGGGACCTGATGGTCTGTTTACACTGGGACCTCATGGTCTGTTTACACTGGGACCTGATGGTTTGTTTACACTGGGATCTGATGGTCTGTTTACACTGGGATCTGATGGTCTGTTTACACTGGGATCTGATGTTTTGTTTACACTGGGACCTGATGTTTTGTTTACACTGGGATCTGATGGTCTGTTTACACTGGGATCTGATGGTTTGTTTACACTGGGACCTGATGGATTGTTTACACTGGGACCTGATGGTTTGTTTACACTGGGATCTGATGGATTGTTTACACTGGGATCTGATGGTTTGTTTACACTGGGATCTGATGGTTTGTTTACACTGGGATCTGATGGTTTGTTTACACTCGGATCTGATGGATTGTTTACACTGGGATCTGATGGTTTGTTTACACTGGGATCTGATGGTTTGTTTACACTGGGATCTGATGGTTTGTTTACACTCGGATCTGATGGTCTGTTTACACTGGGATCTGATGGTCTGTTTACACTGGGACCTGATGGTTTGTTTACACTGGGATCTGATGGTTTGTTTACACTGAGATCTGATGGTCTGTTTACACTGGGATCTGATGGTCTGTTTACACTGGGATCTGATGGTCTGTTTACACTGGGACCTGATGGTCTGTTTACACTGGGACCTGATGGTCTGTTTACACTGGGATCTGATGGTCTGTTTACACTGGGACCTGATGGTCTGTTTACACTGGAATCTGATGGTCTGTTTACACTGGGATCTGATGGTCTGTTTACACTGGGACCTGATGGTCTGTTTACACTGGGACCTGATGGTCTGTATACACTGGGACCTGATGGTTTGTTTACACTGGGACCTGATGGTCTGTTTACACTGGGACCTGATGGTCTGTTTACACTGGGATCTGATGGTCTGTTTACACTGGGATCTGTTGGTTTGTTTACACTGGGACCTGATGGTCTGTTTACACTGGGACCTGATTGTCTGTTTACACTGGGACCTGATGGTCTGTTTACACTGCGATCTGATGGTCTGCTTGCACTGGAATCTGATGGTCTGTTTACACTGGGACCTGATGGTCTGTTTACACTGGGACCTGATGGTCTGTTTACACTGGGATCTGATGGTCTGTTTACACTGGGATCTGATGGTTTGTTTACAATGGGACCTGATGGTCTGTTTACACTGGGATCTGATGGTCTGTTTACACTTTGATCTGATGCACTGTTTACACTGGGGCCTGATGGTCTGTTTACACTGGGATCTGATGGACTGTTTACACTGGGATCTGATGGTCTGCTTGCACTGGAATCTGATGGTCTGTTTACACTGGGACCTGATGGTCTGCTTGCAATGGAATCTGATGGTCTGTTTAACCTGGGACCTGATGGTCTGTTTACACTGGGATCTGATGGTCTGTTTACACTGGGACCTGATGGTCCGTTTACACTGGGATCTGATGGTCTGTTTACACTGGGACCTGATGGTCCGTTTACACTGGGATCTGATGGTCTGTTTACACTGGGAACTGATGGTCCTTTTACACTGGGATCTGATGGTCTGTTTACACTGGGACCTGATGGTCCGTTTACACTGGGATCTGATGGTCTGTTTACACTGGGACATGGTGGTCTGTTTACACTGGGACCTGATGGTCTGTTTACACTGGGATCTGATGGTCTGCTTGCAATGGAATCTGATGGTTTGTTTACACTGCGATCTGATGGTCTGTTTACACTGGGACCTGATGGTCTGTTTACACTGGGACCTGATGGTCTGCTTGCACTGGAATCTGATGGTTTGTTTACACTGGGAACTGATGGTCTGTTTACACTGGGACCTGATGGTCTGTTTGCACTGGGACCTGATGGTTTGTTTACACTGGGATATGATGGTCTGTTTACACTGGGATCTGATGGTCTGTTTACACTGGGATCTGATGGTCTGTTTGCACTGGGACCTGATGGTCTGTTTACACTGGGATCTGAAGGTCTGTTTACACTGGGATCTGATGGTCTGTTTACACTGGGACCTGATGCTCTGTTTACACTCGATCTGATCGTCTGTTCACACTGGGATCTGATGGTCTGTTTACACTGGGACCTGATGGTCCGTTTACACTGGGACCTGATGGTCTGTTTACACTGGGATCTGATGGTCTGTTTACACTGGGACCTGATGGTCTTTTTACACTGGGACCCGATGGTCTGTTTACACTGGGATCTGATTGTCTGTTTACACTGGGACCTGATGGTCTGTTTACACTGGGATCTGATGTTTTGTTTACACTGGGACCTGATGGTTTGTTTACACTGGGATCTGATGGATTGTTTACACTGGGATCTGATGGTTTGTTTACACTGGGATCTGATGGTTTGTTTACACTGGGATCTGATGGTTTGTTTACACTCGGATCTGATGGTCTGTTTACACTGGGATCTGATGGTCTGTTTACACTGGGACCTGATGGTCTGTTTACACTGGGATCTGATGGTCTGTTTACACTGGGATCTGATGGTTTGTTTACAATGGGACCTGATGGTCTGTTTACACTGGGATCTGATGGTCTGTTTACACTTGGATCTGATGGTCTGTTTACACTGGGGCCTGATGGTCTGTTTACACTGGGATCTGATGGACTGTTTACACTGGGATCTGATGGTCTGCTTGCACTGGAATCTGATGGTCTGTTTACACTGGGACCTGATGGTCTGCTTGCAATGGAATCTGATGGTCTGTTTACACTGGGACCTGATGGTCTGTTTACACTGGGATCTGATGGTCTGTTTACACTGGGATCTGATGGTCTGCTTGCAATGGAATCTGATGGTTTGTTTACACTGCGATCTTATGGTCTGTTTACACTGGGACCTGATGGTCTGTTTACACTGGGACCTGATGGTCTGCTTGCACTGGAATCTGATGGTTTGTTTACACTGGGAACTGATGGTCTGTTTACACTGGGACCTGATGGTCTGTTTGCACTGGGACCTGATGGTTTGTTTACACTGGGATATGATGGTCTGTTTACACTGGGATCTGATGGTCTGTTTACACTGGGATCTGATGGTCTGTTTGCACTGGGACCTGATGGTCTGTTTACACTGGGATCTGAAGGTCTGTTTACACTGGGATCTGATGGTCTGTTTACACTGGGACCTGATGCTCTGTTTACACTCGATCTGATCGTCTGTTCACACTGGGATCTGATGGTCTGTTTACACTGGGACCTGATGGTCCGTTTACACTGGGACCTGATGGTCTGTTTACACTGGGATCTGATGGTCTGTTTACACTGGGACCTGATGGTCTTTTTACACTGGGACCCGATGGTCTGTTTACACTGGGATCTGATTGTCTGTTTACACTGGGACCTGATGGTCTGTTTACACTGGAATCTGATGGTCTGTTTACACTGGGACCTGATGGTCTGTTTACACTGGGACCTCATGGTCTGTTTACACTGGGACCTGATGGTTTGTTTACACTGGGATCTGATGGTCTGTTTACACTGGGATCTGATGGTCTGTTTACACTGGGATCTGATGTTTTGTTTACACTGGGACCTGATGGTTTGTTTACACTGGGATCTGATGGTCTGTTTACACTGGGATCTGATGGTTTGTTTACACTGGGATCTGATGGTTTGTTTACACTGGGATCTGATGGTTTGTTTACACTCGGATCTGATGGTCTGTTTACACTGGGATCTGATGGTCTGTTTACACTGGGACCTGATGGTTTGTTTACACTGGGATATGATGGTTTGTTTACACTGAGATCTGATGGTCTGTTTACACTGGGATCTGATGGTCTGTTTACACTGGGATCTGATGGTTTGTTTACACTGGGACCTGATGGTCTGTTTACACTGGGATCTGATGGTCTGTTTACACTGGGACCTGATGGTCTGTTTACACTGGGATCTGAAGGTCTGTTTACACTGGGATCTGATGGTCTGTTTACACTGGGACCTGATGCTCTGTTTACACTCGATCTGATCGTCTGTTCACACTGGGATCTGATGGTCTGTTTACACTGGGACCTGATGGTCCGTTTACACTGGGACCTGATGGTCTGTTTACACTGGGATCTGATGGTCTGTTTACACTGGGACCTGATGGTCTTTTTACACTGGGACCCGATGGTCTGTTTACACTGGGATCTGATTGTCTGTTTACACTGGGACCTGATGGTCCGTTTACACTGGGATCTGATGGTCTGTTTACACTGGGACCTGATGGTCTGTTTACACTGGGACCTGATGGTCTGTTTACACTGGGACCTGATGGTCTGTTTACACTGGGACCTCATGGTCTGTTTACACTGGGACCTGATGGTTTGTTTACACTGGGATCTGATGGTCTGTTTACACTGGGATCTGATGGTCTGTTTACACTGGGATCTGATGTTTTGTTTACACTGGGACCTGATGTTTTGTTTACACTGGGATCTGATGGTCTGTTTACACTGGGATCTGATGGTTTGTTTACACTGGGACCTGATGGATTGTTTACACTGGGACCTGATGGTTTGTTTACACTGGGATCTGATGGATTGTTTACACTGGGATCTGATGGTTTGTTTACACTGGGATCTGATGGTTTGTTTACACTGGGATCTGATGGTTTGTTTACACTCGGATCTGATGGATTGTTTACACTGGGATCTGATGGTTTGTTTACACTGGGATCTGATGGTTTGTTTACACTGGGATCTGATGGTTTGTTTACACTCGGATCTGATGGTCTGTTTACACTGGGATCTGATGGTCTGTTTACACTGGGACCTGATGGTTTGTTTACACTGGGATCTGATGGTTTGTTTACACTGAGATCTGATGGTCTGTTTACACTGGGATCTGATGGTCTGTTTACACTGGGATCTGATGGTCTGTTTACACTGGGACCTGATGGTCTGTTTACACTGGGACCTGATGGTCTGTTTACACTGGGATCTGATGGTCTGTTTACACTGGGACCTGATGGTCTGTTTACACTGGAATCTGATGGTCTGTTTACACTGGGATCTGATGGTCTGTTTACACTGGGACCTGATGGTCTGTTTACACTGGGACCTGATGGTCTGTATACACTGGGACCTGATGGTTTGTTTACACTGGGACCTGATGGTCTGTTTACACTGGGACCTGATGGTCTGTTTACACTGGGATCTGATGGTCTGTTTACACTGGGATCTGTTGGTTTGTTTACACTGGGACCTGATGGTCTGTTTACACTGGGACCTGATTGTCTGTTTACACTGGGACCTGATGGTCTGTTTACACTGCGATCTGATGGTCTGCTTGCACTGGAATCTGATGGTCTGTTTACACTGGGACCTGATGGTCTGTTTACACTGGGACCTGATGGTCTGTTTACACTGGGATCTGATGGTCTGTTTACACTGGGATCTGATGGTTTGTTTACAATGGGACCTGATGGTCTGTTTACACTGGGATCTGATGGTCTGTTTACACTTTGATCTGATGCACTGTTTACACTGGGGCCTGATGGTCTGTTTACACTGGGATCTGATGGACTGTTTACACTGGGATCTGATGGTCTGCTTGCACTGGAATCTGATGGTCTGTTTACACTGGGACCTGATGGTCTGCTTGCAATGGAATCTGATGGTCTGTTTAACCTGGGACCTGATGGTCTGTTTACACTGGGATCTGATGGTCTGTTTACACTGGGACCTGATGGTCCGTTTACACTGGGATCTGATGGTCTGTTTACACTGGGACCTGATGGTCCGTTTACACTGGGATCTGATGGTCTGTTTACACTGGGAACTGATGGTCCTTTTACACTGGGATCTGATGGTCTGTTTACACTGGGACCTGATGGTCCGTTTACACTGGGATCTGATGGTCTGTTTACACTGGGACATGGTGGTCTGTTTACACTGGGACCTGATGGTCTGTTTACACTGGGATCTGATGGTCTGCTTGCAATGGAATCTGATGGTTTGTTTACACTGCGATCTGATGGTCTGTTTACACTGGGACCTGATGGTCTGTTTACACTGGGACCTGATGGTCTGCTTGCACTGGAATCTGATGGTTTGTTTACACTGGGAACTGATGGTCTGTTTACACTGGGACCTGATGGTCTGTTTGCACTGGGACCTGATGGTTTGTTTACACTGGGATATGATGGTCTGTTTACACTGGGATCTGATGGTCTGTTTACACTGGGATCTGATGGTCTGTTTGCACTGGGACCTGATGGTCTGTTTACACTGGGATCTGAAGGTCTGTTTACACTGGGATCTGATGGTCTGTTTACACTGGGACCTGATGCTCTGTTTACACTCGATCTGATCGTCTGTTCACACTGGGATCTGATGGTCTGTTTACACTGGGACCTGATGGTCCGTTTACACTGGGACCTGATGGTCTGTTTACACTGGGATCTGATGGTCTGTTTACACTGGGACCTGATGGTCTTTTTACACTGGGACCCGATGGTCTGTTTACACTGGGATCTGATTGTCTGTTTACACTGGGACCTGATGGTCTGTTTACACTGGGATCTGATGTTTTGTTTACACTGGGACCTGATGGTTTGTTTACACTGGGATCTGATGGATTGTTTACACTGGGATCTGATGGTTTGTTTACACTGGGATCTGATGGTTTGTTTACACTGGGATCTGATGGTTTGTTTACACTCGGATCTGATGGTCTGTTTACACTGGGATCTGATGGTCTGTTTACACTGGGACCTGATGGTCTGTTTACACTGGGATCTGATGGTCTGTTTACACTGGGATCTGATGGTTTGTTTACAATGGGACCTGATGGTCTGTTTACACTGGGATCTGATGGTCTGTTTACACTTGGATCTGATGGTCTGTTTACACTGGGGCCTGATGGTCTGTTTACACTGGGATCTGATGGACTGTTTACACTGGGATCTGATGGTCTGCTTGCACTGGAATCTGATGGTCTGTTTACACTGGGACCTGATGGTCTGCTTGCAATGGAATCTGATGGTCTGTTTACACTGGGACCTGATGGTCTGTTTACACTGGGATCTGATGGTCTGTTTACACTGGGATCTGATGGTCTGCTTGCAATGGAATCTGATGGTTTGTTTACACTGCGATCTTATGGTCTGTTTACACTGGGACCTGATGGTCTGTTTACACTGGGACCTGATGGTCTGCTTGCACTGGAATCTGATGGTTTGTTTACACTGGGAACTGATGGTCTGTTTACACTGGGACCTGATGGTCTGTTTGCACTGGGACCTGATGGTTTGTTTACACTGGGATATGATGGTCTGTTTACACTGGGATCTGATGGTCTGTTTACACTGGGATCTGATGGTCTGTTTGCACTGGGACCTGATGGTCTGTTTACACTGGGATCTGAAGGTCTGTTTACACTGGGATCTGATGGTCTGTTTACACTGGGACCTGATGCTCTGTTTACACTCGATCTGATCGTCTGTTCACACTGGGATCTGATGGTCTGTTTACACTGGGACCTGATGGTCCGTTTACACTGGGACCTGATGGTCTGTTTACACTGGGATCTGATGGTCTGTTTACACTGGGACCTGATGGTCTTTTTACACTGGGACCCGATGGTCTGTTTACACTGGGATCTGATTGTCTGTTTACACTGGGACCTGATGGTCTGTTTACACTGGAATCTGATGGTCTGTTTACACTGGGACCTGATGGTCTGTTTACACTGGGACCTCATGGTCTGTTTACACTGGGACCTGATGGTTTGTTTACACTGGGATCTGATGGTCTGTTTACACTGGGATCTGATGGTCTGTTTACACTGGGATCTGATGTTTTGTTTACACTGGGACCTGATGGTTTGTTTACACTGGGATCTGATGGTCTGTTTACACTGGGATCTGATGGTTTGTTTACACTGGGATCTGATGGTTTGTTTACACTGGGATCTGATGGTTTGTTTACACTCGGATCTGATGGTCTGTTTACACTGGGATCTGATGGTCTGTTTACACTGGGACCTGATGGTTTGTTTACACTGGGATATGATGGTTTGTTTACACTGAGATCTGATGGTCTGTTTACACTGGGATCTGATGGTCTGTTTACACTGGGATCTGATGGTTTGTTTACACTGGGACCTGATGGTCTGTTTACACTGGGATCTGATGGTCTGTTTACACTGGGACCTGATGGTCTGTTTACACTGGAATCTGATGGTCTGTTTACACTGGGATCTGATGGTCTGTTTACACTGGGACCTGATGGTCTGTTTACACTGGGACCTGATGGTCTGTATACACTGGGACCTGATGGTTTGTTTACACTGGGACCTGATCGTCTGTTTACACTGGGACCTGATGGTCTGTTTACACTGGGATCTGATGGTCTGTTTACACTGGGATCTGATGGTTTGTTTACAATGGGACCTGATGGTCTGTTTACACGGGGACCTGATTGTCTGTTTACACTGGGACCTCATGGTCTGTTTACACTGCGATCTGATGGTCTGCTTGCACTGGAATCTGATGGTCTGTTTACACTGGGACCTGATGGTCTGTTTACACTGGGACCTGATGGTCTGTTTACACTGGGATCTGATGGTCTGTTTACACTGGGATCTGATGGTCTGTTTACACTGGGACCTCATGGTCTGTTTACACTGGGACCTGATGGTTTGTTTACACTGGGATCTGATGGTCTGTTTACACTGGGATCTGATGGTCTGTTTACACTGGGATCTGATGTTTTGTTTACACTGGGACCTGATGTTTTGTTTACACTGGGATCTGATGGTCTGTTTACACTGG
Organism: Heptranchias perlo; assembly: GCF_035084215.1. Classification (NCBI taxonomy): domain Eukaryota; kingdom Metazoa; phylum Chordata; class Chondrichthyes; order Hexanchiformes; family Hexanchidae; genus Heptranchias; species Heptranchias perlo. Next base: position 4,751,303 of record NC_090349.1, read on the forward strand.
GATCTGATGGTTTGTTTACACTGGGACCTGATGGATTGTTTACACTGGGACCTGATGGTTTGTTTACACTGGGATCTGATGGATTGTTTACACTGGGATCTGATGGTTTGTTTACACTGGGATCTGATGGTTTGTTTACACTGGGATCTGATGGTTTGTTTACACTCGGATCTGATGGATTGTTTACACTGGGATCTGATGGTTTGTTTACACTGGGATCTGATGGTTTGTTTACACTGGGATCTGATGGTTTGTTTACACTCGGATCTGATGGTCTGTTTACACTGGGATCTGATGGTCTGTTTACACTGGGACCTGATGGTTTGTTTACACTGGGATCTGATGGTTTGTTTACACTGAGATCTGATGGTCTGTTTACACTGGGATCTGATGGTCTGTTTACACTGGGATCTGATGGTCTGTTTACACTGGGACCTGATGGTCTGTTTACACTGGGACCTGATGGTCTGTTTACACTGGGATCTGATGGTCTGTTTACACTGGGACCTGATGGTCTGTTTACACTGGAATCTGATGGTCTGTTTACACTGGGATCTGATGGTCTGTTTACACTGGGACCTGATGGTCTGTTTACACTGGGACCTGATGGTCTGTATACACTGGGACCTGATGGTTTGTTTACACTGGGACCTGATGGTCTGTTTACACTGGGACCTGATGGTCTGTTTACACTGGGATCTGATGGTCTGTTTACACTGGGATCTGTTGGTTTGTTTACACTGGGACCTGATGGTCTGTTTACACTGGGACCTGATTGTCTGTTTACACTGGGACCTGATGGTCTGTTTACACTGCGATCTGATGGTCTGCTTGCACTGGAATCTGATGGTCTGTTTACACTGGGACCTGATGGTCTGTTTACACTGGGACCTGATGGTCTGTTTACACTGGGATCTGATGGTCTGTTTACACTGGGATCTGATGGTTTGTTTACAATGGGACCTGATGGTCTGTTTACACTGGGATCTGATGGTCTGTTTACACTTTGATCTGATGCACTGTTTACACTGGGGCCTGATGGTCTGTTTACACTGGGATCTGATGGACTGTTTACACTGGGATCTGATGGTCTGCTTGCACTGGAATCTGATGGTCTGTTTACACTGGGACCTGATGGTCTGCTTGCAATGGAATCTGATGGTCTGTTTAACCTGGGACCTGATGGTCTGTTTACACTGGGATCTGATGGTCTGTTTACACTGGGACCTGATGGTCCGTTTACACTGGGATCTGATGGTCTGTTTACACTGGGACCTGATGGTCCGTTTACACTGGGATCTGATGGTCTGTTTACACTGGGAACTGATGGTCCTTTTACACTGGGATCTGATGGTCTGTTTACACTGGGACCTGATGGTCCGTTTACACTGGGATCTGATGGTCTGTTTACACTGGGACATGGTGGTCTGTTTACACTGGGACCTGATGGTCTGTTTACACTGGGATCTGATGGTCTGCTTGCAATGGAATCTGATGGTTTGTTTACACTGCGATCTGATGGTCTGTTTACACTGGGACCTGATGGTCTGTTTACACTGGGACCTGATGGTCTGCTTGCACTGGAATCTGATGGTTTGTTTACACTGGGAACTGATGGTCTGTTTACACTGGGACCTGATGGTCTGTTTGCACTGGGACCTGATGGTTTGTTTACACTGGGATATGATGGTCTGTTTACACTGGGATCTGATGGTCTGTTTACACTGGGATCTGATGGTCTGTTTGCACTGGGACCTGATGGTCTGTTTACACTGGGATCTGAAGGTCTGTTTACACTGGGATCTGATGGTCTGTTTACACTGGGACCTGATGCTCTGTTTACACTCGATCTGATCGTCTGTTCACACTGGGATCTGATGGTCTGTTTACACTGGGACCTGATGGTCCGTTTACACTGGGACCTGATGGTCTGTTTACACTGGGATCTGATGGTCTGTTTACACTGGGACCTGATGGTCTTTTTACACTGGGACCCGATGGTCTGTTTACACTGGGATCTGATTGTCTGTTTACACTGGGACCTGATGGTCTGTTTACACTGGGATCTGATGTTTTGTTTACACTGGGACCTGATGGTTTGTTTACACTGGGATCTGATGGATTGTTTACACTGGGATCTGATGGTTTGTTTACACTGGGATCTGATGGTTTGTTTACACTGGGATCTGATGGTTTGTTTACACTCGGATCTGATGGTCTGTTTACACTGGGATCTGATGGTCTGTTTACACTGGGACCTGATGGTCTGTTTACACTGGGATCTGATGGTCTGTTTACACTGGGATCTGATGGTTTGTTTACAATGGGACCTGATGGTCTGTTTACACTGGGATCTGATGGTCTGTTTACACTTGGATCTGATGGTCTGTTTACACTGGGGCCTGATGGTCTGTTTACACTGGGATCTGATGGACTGTTTACACTGGGATCTGATGGTCTGCTTGCACTGGAATCTGATGGTCTGTTTACACTGGGACCTGATGGTCTGCTTGCAATGGAATCTGATGGTCTGTTTACACTGGGACCTGATGGTCTGTTTACACTGGGATCTGATGGTCTGTTTACACTGGGACCTGATGGTCCGTTTACACTGGGATCTGATGGTCTGTTTACACTGGGACCTGATGGTCCGTTTACACTGGGATCTGATGGTCTGTTTACACTGGGAACTGATGGTCCTTTTACACTGGGATCTGATGGTCTGTTTACACTGGGACCTGATGGTCCGTTTACACTGGGATCTGATGGTCTGTTTACACTGGGACCTGATGGTCTGTTTACACTGGGACCTGATGGTCTGTTTACACTGGGATCTGATGGTCTGCTTGCAATGGAATCTGATGGTTTGTTTACACTGCGATCTTATGGTCTGTTTACACTGGGACCTGATGGTCTGTTTACACTGGGACCTGATGGTCTGCTTGCACTGGAATCTGATGGTTTGTTTACACTGGGAACTGATGGTCTGTTTACACTGGGACCTGATGGTCTGTTTGCACTGGGACCTGATGGTTTGTTTACACTGGGATATGATGGTCTGTTTACACTGGGATCTGATGGTCTGTTTACACTGGGATCTGATGGTCTGTTTGCACTGGGACCTGATGGTCTGTTTACACTGGGATCTGAAGGTCTGTTTACACTGGGATCTGATGGTCTGTTTACACTGGGACCTGATGCTCTGTTTACACTCGATCTGATCGTCTGTTCACACTGGGATCTGATGGTCTGTTTACACTGGGACCTGATGGTCCGTTTACACTGGGACCTGATGCTCTGTTTACACTGGGATCTGATGGTCTGTTTACACTGGGACCTGATGGTCTTTTTACACTGGGACCCGATGGTCTGTTTACACTGGGATCTGATTGTCTGTTTACACTGGGACCTGATGGTCTGTTTACACTGGAATCTGATGGTCTGTTTACACTGGGACCTGATGGTCTGTTTACACTGGGACCTCATGGTCTGTTTACACTGGGACCTGATGGTTTGTTTACACTGGGATCTGATGGTCTGTTTACACTGGGATCTGATGGTCTGTTTACACTGGGATCTGATGTTTTGTTTACACTGGGACCTGATGGTTTGTTTACACTGGGATCTGATGGTCTGTTTACACTGGGATCTGATGGTTTGTTTACACTGGGATCTGATGGTTTGTTTACACTGGGATCTGATGGTTTGTTTACACTCGGATCTGATGGTCTGTTTACACTGGGATCTGATGGTCTGTTTACACTGGGACCTGATGGTTTGTTTACACTGGGATATGATGGTTTGTTTACACTGAGATCTGATGGTCTGTTTACACTGGGATCTGATGGTCTGTTTACACTGGGATCTGATGGTTTGTTTACACTGGGACCTGATGGTCTGTTTACACTGGGATCTGATGGTCTGTTTACACTGGGACCTGATGGTCTGTTTACACTGGAATCTGATGGTCTGTTTACACTGGGATCTGATGGTCTGTTTACACTGGGACCTGATGGTCTGTTTACACTGGGACCTGATGGTCTGTATACACTGGGACCTGATGGTTTGTTTACACTGGGACCTGATCGTCTGTTTACACTGGGACCTGATGGTCTGTTTACAATGGGATCTGATGGTCTGTTTACACTGGGATCTGATGGTTTGTTTACAATGGGACCTGATGGTCTGTTTACACGGGGACCTGATTGTCTGTTTACACTGGGACCTCATGGTCTGTTTACACTGCGATCTGATGGTCTGCTTGCACTGGAATCTGATGGTCTGTTTACACTGGGACCTGATGGTCTGTTTACACTGGGACCTGATGGTCTGTTTACACTGGGATCTGATGGTCTGTTTACACTGGGATCTGATGGTTTGTTTACAATGGGACCTGATGGTCTGTTTACACTGGGATCTGATGGTCTGTTTACACTGGGACCTGATGGTCTGTTTACGCTGGGATCTGATGGTCTGTTTACACTGGGACCCGATGGTCCGTTTACACTGGGATCTGATGGTCTGTTTACACTGGGAACTGATGGTCCTTTTACACTGGGATCTGATGGTCTGTTTACACTGGGACCTGATGGTCCGTTTACACTGGGATCTGATGGTCTGTTTACACTGGGACCTGATTGTCTGTTTACACTGGGACCTGATGGTCTGTTTACACTGCGATCTGATGGTCTGCTTGCACTGGAATCTGATGGTCTGTTTACACTGGGACCTGATGGTCTGTTTACACTGGGACCTGATGGTCTGTTTACACTGGGATCTGATGGTCTGTTTACACTGGGATCTGATGGTTTGTTTACAATGGGACCTGATGGTCTGTTTACACTGGGATCTGATGGTCTGTTTACACTTGGATCTGATGGTCTGTTTACACTGGGGCCTGATGGTCTGTTTACACTGGGATCTGATGGACTGTTTACACTGGGATCTGATGGTCTGCTTGCACTGGAATCTGATGGTCTGTTTACACTGGGACCTGATGGTCTGCTTGCAATGGAATCTGATGGTCTGTTTACACTGGGACCTGATGGTCTGTTTACACTGGGATCTGATGGTCTGTTTACACTGGGACCTGATGGTCCGTTTACACTGGGATCTGATGGTCTGTTTACACTGGGACCTGATGGTCCGTTTACACTGGGATCTGATGGTCTGTTTACACTGGGAACTGATGGTCCTTTTACACTGGGATCTGATGGTCTGTTTACACTGGGACCTGATGGTCCGTTTACACTGGGATCTGATGGTCTGTTTACACTGGGACCTGATGGTCTGTTTACACTGGGACCTGATGGTCTGTTTACACTGGGACCTGATGGTCTGTTTACACTGGGACCTGATGGTCTGTTTACACTGGGACCTGATGGTTTGTTTACACTGGGATCTGATGGTCTGTTTACACTGGGATCTGATGGTCTGTTTACACTGGGATCTGATGTTTTGTTTACACTGGGACCTGATGGTTTGTTTACACTGGGATCTGATGGTCTGTTTACACTGGGATCTGATGGTTTGTTTACACTGGGACCTGATGGTTTGTTTACACTGGGATCTGATGGATTGTTTACACTGGGATCTGATGGTTTGTTTACACTGGGATCTGATGGTTTGTTTACACTGGGATCTGATGGTTTGTTTACACTGGGATCTGATGGTTTGTTTACACTCGGATCTGATGGTCTGTTTACACTGGGATCTGATGGTCTGTTTACACTGGGACCTGATGGTTTGTTTACACTGGGATCTGATGGTTTGTTTACACTGAGATCTGATGGTCTGTTTACACTGGGATCTGATGGTCTGTTTACACTGGGATCTGATGGTCTGTTTACACTGGGACCTGATGGTCTGTTTACACTGGGACCTGATGGTCTGTTTACACTGGGATCTGATGGTCTGTTTACACTGGGACCTGATGGTCTGTTTACACTGGAATCTGATGGTCTGTTTACACTGGGATCTGATGGTCTGTTTACACTGGGACCTGATGGTCTGTTTACACTGGGACCTGATGGTCTGTATACACTGGGACCTGATGGTTTGTTTACACTGGGACCTGATGGTCTGTTTACACTGGGACCTGATGGTCTGTTTACACTGGGATCTGATGGTCTGTTTACACTGGGATCTGATGGTTTGTTTACACTGGGACCTGATGGTCTGTTTACACTGGGACCTGATTGTCTGTTTACACTGGGACCTGATGGTCTGTTTACACTGCGATCTGATGGTCTGCTTGCACTGGAATCTGATGGTCTGTTTACACTGGGACCTGATGGTCTGTTTACACTGGGACCTGATGGTCTGTTTACACTGGGATCTGATGGTCTGTTTACACTGGGATCTGATGGTTTGTTTACAATGGGACCTGATGGTCTGTTTACACTGGGATCTGATGGTCTGTTTACACTTGGATCTGATGGTCTGTTTACACTGGGGCCTGATGGTCTGTTTACACTGGGATCTGATGGACTGTTTACACTGGGATCTGATGGTCTGCTTGCACTGGAATCTGATGGTCTGTTTACACTGGGACCTGATGGTCTGCTTGCAATGGAATCTGATGGTCTGTTTACACTGGGACCTGATGGTCTGTTTACACTGGGATCTGATGGTCTGTTTACACTGGGACCTGATGGTCCGTTTACACTGGGATCTGATGGTCTGTTTACACTGGGACCCGATGGTCCGTTTACACTGGGATCTGATGGTCTGTTTACACTGGGAACTGATGGTCCTTTTACACTGGGATCTGATGGTCTGTTTACACTGGGACCTGATGGTCCGTTTACACTGGGATCTGATGGTCTGTTTACACTGGGACCTGATGGTCTGTTTACACTGGGACCTGATGGTCTGTTTACACTGGGACCTGATGGTCTGTTTACACTGGGACCTGATGGTCTGTTTACACTGGGACCTGATGGTTTGTTTACACTGGGATCTGATGGTCTGTTTACACTGGGATCTGATGGTCTGTTTACACTGGGATCTGATGTTTTGTTTACACTGGGACCTGATGGTTTGTTTACACTGGGATCTGATGGTCTGTTTACACTGGGATCTGATGGTTTGTTTACACTGGGACCTGATGGTTTGTTTACACTGGGATCTGATGGATTGTTTACACTGGGATCTGATGGTTTGTTTACACTGGGATCTGATGGTTTGTTTACACTGGGATCTGATGGTTTGTTTACACTGGGATCTGATGGTTTGTTTACACTCGGATCTGATGGTCTGTTTACACTGGGATCTGATGGTCTGTTTACACTGGGACCTGATGGTCTGTTTACACTGGGATCTGATGGTCTGTTTACACTGGGATCTGATGGTTTGTTTACAATGGGACCTGATGGTCTGTTTACACTGGGATCTGATGGTCTGTTTACACTTGGATCTGATGGTCTGTTTACACTGGGGCCTGATGGTCTGTTTACACTGGGATCTGATGGACTGTTTACACTGGGATCTGATGGTCTGCTTGCACTGGAATCTGATGGTCTGTTTACACTGGGACCTGATGGTCTGCTTGCAATGGAATCTGATGGTCTGTTTACACTGGGACCTGATGGCCTGTTTACACTGGGATCTGATGGTCTGTTTACACTGGGACCTGATGGTCCGTTTACACTGGGATCTGATGGTCTGTTTACACTGGGACCTGATGGTCCGTTTACACTGGGATCTGATGGTCTGTTTACACTGGGAACTGATGGTCCTTTTACACTGGGATCTGATGGTCTGTTTACACTGGGACCTGATGGTCCGTTTACACTGGGATCTGATGGTCTGTTTACACTGGGACCTGATGGTCTGTTTACACTGGGACCTGATGGTCTGTTTACACTGGGACCTGATGGTCTGTTTACACTGGGACCTGATGGTCTGTTTACACTGGGACCTGATGGTTTGTTTACACTGGGATCTGATGGTCTGTTTACACTGGGATCTGATGGTCTGTTTACACTGGGATCTGATGTTTTGTTTACACTGGGACCTGATGGTTTGTTTACACTGGGATCTGATGGTCTGTTTACACTGGGATCTAATGGTTTGTTTACACTGGGACCTGATGGTTTGTTTACACTGGGATCTGATGGATTGTTTACACTGCGATCTGATGGTTTGTTTACACTGGGATCTGATGGTTTGTTTACACTGGGATCTGATGGTTTGTTTACACTGGGATCTGATGGTTTGTTTACACTCGGATCTGATGGTCTGTTTACACTGGGATCTGATGGTCTGTTTACACTGGGACCTGATGGTTTGTTTACACTGGGATCTGATGGTTTGTTTACACTGAGATCTGATGGTCTGTTTACACTGGGATCTGATGGTCTGTTTACACTGGGATCTGATGGTCTGTTTACACTGGGACCTGATGGTCTGTTTACACTGGGACCTGATGGTCTGTTTACACTGGGATCTGATGGTCTGTTTACACTGGGACCTGATGGTCTGTTTACACTGGAATCTGATGGTCTGTTTACACTGGGATCTGATGGTCTGTTTACACTGGGACCTGATGGTCTGTTTACACTGGGACCTGATGGTCTGTATACACTGGGACCTGATGGTTTGTTTACACTGGGACCTGATGGTCTGTTTACACTGGGACCTGATGGTCTGTTTACACTGGGATCTGATGGTCTGTTTACACTGGGATCTGATGGTTTGTTTACACTGGGACCTAATGGTCTGTTTACACTGGGACCTGATTGTCTGTTTACACTGGGACCTGATGGTCTGTTTACACTGCGATCTGATGGTCTGCTTGCACTGGAATCTGATGGTCTGTTTACACTGGGACCTGATGGTCTGTTTACACTGGGACCTGATGGTCTGTTTACACTGGGATCTGATGGTCTGTTTACACTGGGATCTGATGGTTTGTTTACAATGGGACCTGATGGTCTGTTTACACTGGGATCTGATGGTCTGTTTACACTTGGATCTGATGGTCTGTTTACACTGGGGCCTGATGGTCTGTTTACACTGGGATCTGATGGACTGTTTACACTGGGATCTGATGGTCTGCTTGCACTGGAATCTGATGGTCTGTTTACACTGGGACCTGATGGTCTGCTTGCAATGGAATCTGATGGTCTGTTTACACTGGGACCTGATGGTCTGTTTACACTGGGATCTGATGGTCTGTTTACACTGGGACCTGATGGTCCGTTTACACTGGGATCTGATGGTCTGTTTACACTGGGACCTGATGGTCTGTTTACACTGGGACCTGATGGTCTTTTTACACTGGGACCCGATGGTCTGTTTACACTGGGATCTGATTGTCTGTTTACACTGGGACCTGATGGTCTGTTTACACTGGAATCTGATGGTCTGTTTACACTGGGACCTGATGGTCTGTTTACACTGGGACCTCATGGTCTGTTTACACTGGGACCTGATGGTTTGTTTACACTGGGATCTGATGGTCTGTTTACACTGGGATCTGATGGTCTGTTTACACTGGGATCTGATGTTTTGTTTACACTGGGACCTGATGGTTTGTTTACACTGGGATCTGATGGTCTGTTTACACTGGGATCTGATGGTTTGTTTACACTGGGATCTGATGGTTTGTTTACACTGGGATCTGATGGTTTGTTTACACTCGGATCTGATGGTCTGTTTACACTGGGATCTGATGGTCTGTTTACACTGGGACCTGATGGTTTGTTTACACTGGGATATGATGGTTTGTTTACACTGAGATCTGATGGTCTGTTTACACTGGGATCTGATGGTCTGTTTACACTGGGATCTGATGGTTTGTTTACACTGGGACCTGATGGTCTGTTTACACTGGGATCTGATGGTCTGTTTACACTGGGACCTGATGGTCTGTTTACACTGGAATCTGATGGTCTGTTTACACTGGGATCTGATGGTCTGTTTACACTTGGATCTGATGGTCTGTTTACACTGGGGCCTGATGGTCTGTTTACACTGGGATCTGATGGACTGTTTACACTGGGATCTGATGGTCTGCTTGCACTGGAATCTGATGGTCTGTTTACACTGGGACCTGATGGTCTGCTTGCAATGGAATCTGATGGTCTGTTTACACTGGGACCTGATGGTCTGTTTACACTGGGATCTGATGGTCTGTTTACACTGGGACCTGATGGTCCGTTTACACTGGGATCTGATGGTCTGTTTACACTGGGACCCGATGGTCCGTTTACACTGGGATCTGATGGTCTGTTTACACTGGGAACTGATGGTCCTTTTACACTGGGATCTGATGGTCTGTTTACACTGGGACCTGATGGTCCGTTTACACTGGGATCTGATGGTCTGTTTACACTGGGACCTGATGGTCTGTTTACACTGGGACCTGATGGTCTGTTTACACTGGGACCTGATGGTCTGTTTACACTGGGACCTGATGGTCTGTTTACACTGGGACCTGATGGTTTGTTTACACTGGGATCTGATGGTCTGTTTACACTGGGATCTGATGGTCTGTTTACACTGGGATCTGATGTTTTGTTTACACTGGGACCTGATGGTTTGTTTACACTGGGATCTGATGGTCTGTTTACACTGGGATCTGATGGTTTGTTTACACTGGGACCTGATGGTTTGTTTACACTGGGATCTGATGGATTGTTTACACTGGGATCTGATGGTTTGTTTACACTGGGATCTGATGGTTTGTTTACACTGGGATCTGATGGTTTGTTTACACTGGGATCTGATGGTTTGTTTACACTCGGATCTGATGGTCTGTTTACACTGGGATCTGATGGTCTGTTTACACTGGGACCTGATGGTCTGTTTACACTGGGATCTGATGGTCTGTTTACACTGGGATCTGATGGTTTGTTTACAATGGGACCTGATGGTCTGTTTACACTGGGATCTGATGGTCTGTTTACACTTGGATCTGATGGTCTGTTTACACTGGGGCCTGATGGTCTGTTTACACTGGGATCTGATGGACTGTTTACACTGGGATCTGATGGTCTGCTTGCACTGGAATCTGATGGTCTGTTTACACTGGGACCTGATGGTCTGCTTGCAATGGAATCTGATGGTCTGTTTACACTGGGACCTGATGGCCTGTTTACACTGGGATCTGATGGTCTGTTTACACTGGGACCTGATGGTCCGTTTACACTGGGATCTGATGGTCTGTTTACACTGGGACCTGATGGTCCGTTTACACTGGGATCTGATGGTCTGTTTACACTGGGAACTGATGGTCCTTTTACACTGGGATCTGATGGTCTGTTTACACTGGGACCTGATGGTCCGTTTACACTGGGATCTGATGGTCTGTTTACACTGGGACCTGATGGTCTGTTTACACTGGGACCTGATGGTCTGTTTACACTGGGACCTGATGGTCTGTTTACACTGGGACCTGATGGTCTGTTTACACTGGGACCTGATGGTTTGTTTACACTGGGATCTGATGGTCTGTTTACACTGGGATCTGATGGTCTGTTTACACTGGGATCTGATGTTTTGTTTACACTGGGACCTGATGGTTTGTTTACACTGGGATCTGATGGTCTGTTTACACTGGGATCTGATGGTTTGTTTACACTGGGACCTGATGGTTTGTTTACACTGGGATCTGATGGATTGTTTACACTGCGATCTGATGGTTTGTTTACACTGGGATCTGATGGTTTGTTTACACTGGGATCTGATGGTTTGTTTACACTGGGATCTGATGGTTTGTTTACACTCGGATCTGATGGTCTGTTTACACTGGGATCTGATGGTCTGTTTACACTGGGACCTGATGGTTTGTTTACACTGGGATCTGATGGTTTGTTTACACTGAGATCTGATGGTCTGTTTACACTGGGATCTGATGGTCTGTTTACACTGGGATCTGATGGTCTGTTTACACTGGGACCTGATGGTCTGTTTACACTGGGACCTGATGGTCTGTTTACACTGGGATCTGATGGTCTGTTTACACTGGGACCTGATGGTCTGTTTACACTGGAATCTGATGGTCTGTTTACACTGGGATCTGATGGTCTGTTTACACTGGGACCTGATGGTCTGTTTACACTGGGACCTGATGGTCTGTATACACTGGGACCTGATGGTTTGTTTACACTGGGACCTGATGGTCTGTTTACACTGGGACCTGATGGTCTGTTTACACTGGGATCTGATGGTCTGTTTACACTGGGATCTGATGGTTTGTTTACACTGGGACCTGATGGTCTGTTTACACTGGGACCTGATTGTCTGTTTACACTGGGACCTGATGGTCTGTTTACACTGCGATCTGATGGTCTGCTTGCACTGGAATCTGATGGTCTGTTTACACTGGGACCTGATGGTCTGTTTACACTGGGACCTGATGGTCTGTTTACACTGGGATCTGATGGTCTGTTTACACTGGGATCTGATGGTTTGTTTACAATGGGACCTGATGGTCTGTTTACACTGGGATCTGATGGTCTGTTTACACTTGGATCTGATGGTCTGTTTACACTGGGGCCTGATGGTCTGTTTACACTGGGATCTGATGGACTGTTTACACTGGGATCTGATGGTCTGCTTGCACTGGAATCTGATGGTCTGTTTACACTGGGACCTGATGGTCTGCTTGCAATGGAATCTGATGGTCTGTTTACACTGGGACCTGATGGTCTGTTTACACTGGGATCTGATGGTCTGTTTACACTGGGACCTGATGGTCCGTTTACACTGGGATCTGATGGTCTGTTTACACTGGGACCTGATGGTCTGTTTACACTGGGACCTGATGGTCTTTTTACACTGGGACCCGATGGTCTGTTTACACTGGGATCTGATTGTCTGTTTACACTGGGACCTGATGGTCTGTTTACACTGGAATCTGATGGTCTGTTTACACTGGGACCTGATGGTCTGTTTACACTGGGACCTCATGGTCTGTTTACACTGGGACCTGATGGTTTGTTTACACTGGGATCTGATGGTCTGTTTACACTGGGATCTGATGGTCTGTTTACACTGGGATCTGATGTTTTGTTTACACTGGGACCTGATGGTTTGTTTACACTGGGATCTGATGGTCTGTTTACACTGGGATCTGATGGTTTGTTTACACTGGGATCTGATGGTTTGTTTACACTGGGATCTGATGGTTTGTTTACACTCGGATCTGATGGTCTGTTTACACTGGGATCTGATGGTCTGTTTACACTGGGACCTGATGGTTTGTTTACACTGGGATATGATGGTTTGTTTACACTGAGATCTGATGGTCTGTTTACACTGGGATCTGATGGTCTGTTTACACTGGGATCTGATGGTTTGTTTACACTGGGACCTGATGGTCTGTTTACACTGGGATCTGATGGTCTGTTTACACTGGGACCTGATGGTCTGTTTACACTGGAATCTGATGGTCTGTTTACACTGGGATCTGATGGTCTGTTTACACTGGGACCTGATGGTCTGTTTACACTGGGACCTGATGGTCTGTATACACTGGGACCTGATGGTTTGTTTACACTGGGACCTGATCGTCTGTTTACACTGGGACCTGATGGTCTGTTTACACTGGGATCTGATGGTCTGTTTACACTGGGATCTGATGGTTTGTTTACAATGGGACCTGATGGTCTGTTTACACGGGGACCTGATTGTCTGTTTACACTGGGACCTCATGGTCTGTTTACACTGCGATCTGATGGTCTGCTTGCACTGGAATCTGATGGTCTGTTTACACTGGGACCTGATGGTCTGTTTACACTGGGACCTGATGGTCTGTTTACACTGGGATCTGATGGTCTGTTTACACTGGGATCTGATGGTCTGTTTACACTGGGACCTCATGGTCTGTTTACACTGGGACCTGATGGTTTGTTTACACTGGGATCTGATGGTCTGTTTACACTGGGATCTGATGGTCTGTTTACACTGGGATCTGATGTTTTGTTTACACTGGGACCTGATGTTTTGTTTACACTGGGATCTGATGGTCTGTTTACACTGGGATCTGATGGTTTGTTTACACTGGGACCTGATGGATTGTTTACACTGGGACCTGATGGTTTGTTTACACTGGGATCTGATGGATTGTTTACACTGGGATCTGATGGTTTGTTTACACTGGGATCTGATGGTTTGTTTACACTGGGATCTGATGGTTTGTTTACACTCGGATCTGATGGATTGTTTACACTGGGATCTGATGGTTTGTTTACACTGGGATCTGATGGTTTGTTTACACTGGGATCTGATGGTTTGTTTACACTCGGATCTGATGGTCTGTTTACACTGGGATCTGATGGTCTGTTTACACTGGGACCTGATGGTTTGTTTACACTGGGATCTGATGGTTTGTTTACACTGAGATCTGATGGTCTGTTTACACTGGGATCTGATGGTCTGTTTACACTGGGATCTGATGGTCTGTTTACACTGGGACCTGATGGTCTGTTTACACTGGGACCTGATGGTCTGTTTACACTGGGATCTGATGGTCTGTTTACACTGGGACCTGATGGTCTGTTTACACTGGAATCTGATGGTCTGTTTACACTGGGATCTGATGGTCTGTTTACACTGGGACCTGATGGTCTGTTTACACTGGGACCTGATGGTCTGTATACACTGGGACCTGATGGTTTGTTTACACTGGGACCTGATGGTCTGTTTACACTGGGACCTGATGGTCTGTTTACACTGGGATCTGATGGTCTGTTTACACTGGGATCTGTTGGTTTGTTTACACTGGGACCTGATGGTCTGTTTACACTGGGACCTGATTGTCTGTTTACACTGGGACCTGATGGTCTGTTTACACTGCGATCTGATGGTCTGCTTGCACTGGAATCTGATGGTCTGTTTACACTGGGACCTGATGGTCTGTTTACACTGGGACCTGATGGTCTGTTTACACTGGGATCTGATGGTCTGTTTACACTGGGATCTGATGGTTTGTTTACAATGGGACCTGATGGTCTGTTTACACTGGGATCTGATGGTCTGTTTACACTTTGATCTGATGCACTGTTTACACTGGGGCCTGATGGTCTGTTTACACTGGGATCTGATGGACTGTTTACACTGGGATCTGATGGTCTGCTTGCACTGGAATCTGATGGTCTGTTTACACTGGGACCTGATGGTCTGCTTGCAATGGAATCTGATGGTCTGTTTAACCTGGGACCTGATGGTCTGTTTACACTGGGATCTGATGGTCTGTTTACACTGGGACCTGATGGTCCGTTTACACTGGGATCTGATGGTCTGTTTACACTGGGACCTGATGGTCCGTTTACACTGGGATCTGATGGTCTGTTTACACTGGGAACTGATGGTCCTTTTACACTGGGATCTGATGGTCTGTTTACACTGGGACCTGATGGTCCGTTTACACTGGGATCTGATGGTCTGTTTACACTGGGACATGGTGGTCTGTTTACACTGGGACCTGATGGTCTGTTTACACTGGGATCTGATGGTCTGCTTGCAATGGAATCTGATGGTTTGTTTACACTGCGATCTGATGGTCTGTTTACACTGGGACCTGATGGTCTGTTTACACTGGGACCTGATGGTCTGCTTGCACTGGAATCTGATGGTTTGTTTACACTGGGAACTGATGGTCTGTTTACACTGGGACCTGATGGTCTGTTTGCACTGGGACCTGATGGTTTGTTTACACTGGGATATGATGGTCTGTTTACACTGGGATCTGATGGTCTGTTTACACTGGGATCTGATGGTCTGTTTGC
Source organism: Heptranchias perlo (assembly GCF_035084215.1). NCBI lineage: Eukaryota > Metazoa > Chordata > Chondrichthyes > Hexanchiformes > Hexanchidae > Heptranchias > Heptranchias perlo. Next base: position 4,767,040 of record NC_090349.1, read on the forward strand.
ACTGGGACCTGATGGTCTGTTTACACTGGGATCTGAAGGTCTGTTTACACTGGGATCTGATGGTCTGTTTACACTGGGACCTGATGCTCTGTTTACACTCGATCTGATCGTCTGTTCACACTGGGATCTGATGGTCTGTTTACACTGGGACCTGATGGTCCGTTTACACTGGGACCTGATGGTCTGTTTACACTGGGATCTGATGGTCTGTTTACACTGGGACCTGATGGTCTTTTTACACTGGGACCCGATGGTCTGTTTACACTGGGATCTGATTGTCTGTTTACACTGGGACCTGATGGTCTGTTTACACTGGGATCTGATGTTTTGTTTACACTGGGACCTGATGGTTTGTTTACACTGGGATCTGATGGATTGTTTACACTGGGATCTGATGGTTTGTTTACACTGGGATCTGATGGTTTGTTTACACTGGGATCTGATGGTTTGTTTACACTCGGATCTGATGGTCTGTTTACACTGGGATCTGATGGTCTGTTTACACTGGGACCTGATGGTCTGTTTACACTGGGATCTGATGGTCTGTTTACACTGGGATCTGATGGTTTGTTTACAATGGGACCTGATGGTCTGTTTACACTGGGATCTGATGGTCTGTTTACACTTGGATCTGATGGTCTGTTTACACTGGGGCCTGATGGTCTGTTTACACTGGGATCTGATGGACTGTTTACACTGGGATCTGATGGTCTGCTTGCACTGGAATCTGATGGTCTGTTTACACTGGGACCTGATGGTCTGCTTGCAATGGAATCTGATGGTCTGTTTACACTGGGACCTGATGGTCTGTTTACACTGGGATCTGATGGTCTGTTTACACTGGGACCTGATGGTCCGTTTACACTGGGATCTGATGGTCTGTTTACACTGGGACCTGATGGTCCGTTTACACTGGGATCTGATGGTCTGTTTACACTGGGAACTGATGGTCCTTTTACACTGGGATCTGATGGTCTGTTTACACTGGGACCTGATGGTCCGTTTACACTGGGATCTGATGGTCTGTTTACACTGGGACCTGATGGTCTGTTTACACTGGGACCTGATGGTCTGTTTACACTGGGATCTGATGGTCTGCTTGCAATGGAATCTGATGGTTTGTTTACACTGCGATCTTATGGTCTGTTTACACTGGGACCTGATGGTCTGTTTACACTGGGACCTGATGGTCTGCTTGCACTGGAATCTGATGGTTTGTTTACACTGGGAACTGATGGTCTGTTTACACTGGGACCTGATGGTCTGTTTGCACTGGGACCTGATGGTTTGTTTACACTGGGATATGATGGTCTGTTTACACTGGGATCTGATGGTCTGTTTACACTGGGATCTGATGGTCTGTTTGCACTGGGACCTGATGGTCTGTTTACACTGGGATCTGAAGGTCTGTTTACACTGGGATCTGATGGTCTGTTTACACTGGGACCTGATGCTCTGTTTACACTCGATCTGATCGTCTGTTCACACTGGGATCTGATGGTCTGTTTACACTGGGACCTGATGGTCCGTTTACACTGGGACCTGATGCTCTGTTTACACTGGGATCTGATGGTCTGTTTACACTGGGACCTGATGGTCTTTTTACACTGGGACCCGATGGTCTGTTTACACTGGGATCTGATTGTCTGTTTACACTGGGACCTGATGGTCTGTTTACACTGGAATCTGATGGTCTGTTTACACTGGGACCTGATGGTCTGTTTACACTGGGACCTCATGGTCTGTTTACACTGGGACCTGATGGTTTGTTTACACTGGGATCTGATGGTCTGTTTACACTGGGATCTGATGGTCTGTTTACACTGGGATCTGATGTTTTGTTTACACTGGGACCTGATGGTTTGTTTACACTGGGATCTGATGGTCTGTTTACACTGGGATCTGATGGTTTGTTTACACTGGGATCTGATGGTTTGTTTACACTGGGATCTGATGGTTTGTTTACACTCGGATCTGATGGTCTGTTTACACTGGGATCTGATGGTCTGTTTACACTGGGACCTGATGGTTTGTTTACACTGGGATATGATGGTTTGTTTACACTGAGATCTGATGGTCTGTTTACACTGGGATCTGATGGTCTGTTTACACTGGGATCTGATGGTTTGTTTACACTGGGACCTGATGGTCTGTTTACACTGGGATCTGATGGTCTGTTTACACTGGGACCTGATGGTCTGTTTACACTGGAATCTGATGGTCTGTTTACACTGGGATCTGATGGTCTGTTTACACTGGGACCTGATGGTCTGTTTACACTGGGACCTGATGGTCTGTATACACTGGGACCTGATGGTTTGTTTACACTGGGACCTGATCGTCTGTTTACACTGGGACCTGATGGTCTGTTTACAATGGGATCTGATGGTCTGTTTACACTGGGATCTGATGGTTTGTTTACAATGGGACCTGATGGTCTGTTTACACGGGGACCTGATTGTCTGTTTACACTGGGACCTCATGGTCTGTTTACACTGCGATCTGATGGTCTGCTTGCACTGGAATCTGATGGTCTGTTTACACTGGGACCTGATGGTCTGTTTACACTTGGACCTGATGGTCTGTTTACACTGGGATCTGATGGTCTGTTTACACTGGGATCTGATGGTTTGTTTACAATGGGACCTGATGGTCTGTTTACACTGGGATCTGATGGTCTGTTTACACTGGGACCTGATGGTCTGTTTACACTGGGATCTGATGGTCTGTTTACACTGGGACCCGATGGTCCGTTTACACTGGGATCTGATGGTCTGTTTACACTGGGAACTGATGGTCCTTTTACACTGGGATCTGATGGTCTGTTTACACTGGGACCTGATGGTCCGTTTACACTGGGATCTGATGGTCTGTTTACACTGGGACCTGATTGTCTGTTTACACTGGGACCTGATGGTCTGTTTACACTGCGATCTGATGGTCTGCTTGCACTGGAATCTGATGGTCTGTTTACACTGGGACCTGATGGTCTGTTTACACTGGGACCTGATGGTCTGTTTACACTGGGATCTGATGGTCTGTTTACACTGGGATCTGATGGTTTGTTTACAATGGGACCTGATGGTCTGTTTACACTGGGATCTGATGGTCTGTTTACACTTGGATCTGATGGTCTGTTTACACTGGGGCCTGATGGTCTGTTTACACTGGGATCTGATGGACTGTTTACACTGGGATCTGATGGTCTGCTTGCACTGGAATCTGATGGTCTGTTTACACTGGGACCTGATGGTCTGCTTGCAATGGAATCTGATGGTCTGTTTACACTGGGACCTGATGGTCTGTTTACACTGGGATCTGATGGTCTGTTTACACTGGGACCTGATGGTCCGTTTACACTGGGATCTGATGGTCTGTTTACACTGGGACCTGATGGTCCGTTTACACTGGGATCTGATGGTCTGTTTACACTGGGAACTGATGGTCCTTTTACACTGGGATCTGATGGTCTGTTTACACTGGGACCTGATGGTCCGTTTACACTGGGATCTGATGGTCTGTTTACACTGGGACCTGATGGTCTGTTTACACTGGGACCTGATGGTCTGTTTACACTGGGACCTGATGGTCTGTTTACACTGGGACCTGATGGTCTGTTTACACTGGGACCTGATGGTTTGTTTACACTGGGATCTGATGGTCTGTTTACACTGGGATCTGATGGTCTGTTTACACTGGGATCTGATGTTTTGTTTACACTGGGACCTGATGGTTTGTTTACACTGGGATCTGATGGTCTGTTTACACTGGGATCTGATGGTTTGTTTACACTGGGACCTGATGGTTTGTTTACACTGGGATCTGATGGATTGTTTACACTGGGATCTGATGGTTTGTTTACACTGGGATCTGATGGTTTGTTTACACTGGGATCTGATGGTTTGTTTACACTGGGATCTGATGGTTTGTTTACACTCGGATCTGATGGTCTGTTTACACTGGGATCTGATGGTCTGTTTACACTGGGACCTGATGGTTTGTTTACACTGGGATCTGATGGTTTGTTTACACTGAGATCTGATGGTCTGTTTACACTGGGATCTGATGGTCTGTTTACACTGGGATCTGATGGTCTGTTTACACTGGGACCTGATGGTCTGTTTACACTGGGACCTGATGGTCTGTTTACACTGGGATCTGATGGTCTGTTTACACTGGGACCTGATGGTCTGTTTACACTGGAATCTGATGGTCTGTTTACACTGGGATCTGATGGTCTGTTTACACTGGGACCTGATGGTCTGTTTACACTGGGACCTGATGGTCTGTATACACTGGGACCTGATGGTTTGTTTACACTGGGACCTGATGGTCTGTTTACACTGGGACCTGATGGTCTGTTTACACTGGGATCTGATGGTCTGTTTACACTGGGATCTGATGGTTTGTTTACACTGGGACCTGATGGTCTGTTTACACTGGGACCTGATTGTCTGTTTACACTGGGACCTGATGGTCTGTTTACACTGCGATCTGATGGTCTGCTTGCACTGGAATCTGATGGTCTGTTTACACTGGGACCTGATGGTCTGTTTACACTGGGACCTGATGGTCTGTTTACACTGGGATCTGATGGTCTGTTTACACTGGGATCTGATGGTTTGTTTACAATGGGACCTGATGGTCTGTTTACACTGGGATCTGATGGTCTGTTTACACTTGGATCTGATGGTCTGTTTACACTGGGGCCTGATGGTCTGTTTACACTGGGATCTGATGGACTGTTTACACTGGGATCTGATGGTCTGCTTGCACTGGAATCTGATGGTCTGTTTACACTGGGACCTGATGGTCTGCTTGCAATGGAATCTGATGGTCTGTTTACACTGGGACCTGATGGTCTGTTTACACTGGGATCTGATGGTCTGTTTACACTGGGACCTGATGGTCCGTTTACACTGGGATCTGATGGTCTGTTTACACTGGGACCCGATGGTCCGTTTACACTGGGATCTGATGGTCTGTTTACACTGGGAACTGATGGTCCTTTTACACTGGGATCTGATGGTCTGTTTACACTGGGACCTGATGGTCCGTTTACACTGGGATCTGATGGTCTGTTTACACTGGGACCTGATGGTCTGTTTACACTGGGACCTGATGGTCTGTTTACACTGGGACCTGATGGTCTGTTTACACTGGGACCTGATGGTCTGTTTACACTGGGACCTGATGGTTTGTTTACACTGGGATCTGATGGTCTGTTTACACTGGGATCTGATGGTCTGTTTACACTGGGATCTGATGTTTTGTTTACACTGGGACCTGATGGTTTGTTTACACTGGGATCTGATGGTCTGTTTACACTGGGATCTGATGGTTTGTTTACACTGGGACCTGATGGTTTGTTTACACTGGGATCTGATGGATTGTTTACACTGGGATCTGATGGTTTGTTTACACTGGGATCTGATGGTTTGTTTACACTGGGATCTGATGGTTTGTTTACACTGGGATCTGATGGTTTGTTTACACTCGGATCTGATGGTCTGTTTACACTGGGATCTGATGGTCTGTTTAAACTGGGACCTGATGGTCTGTTTACACTGGGATCTGATGGTCTGTTTACACTGGGATCTGATGGTTTGTTTACAATGGGACCTGATGGTCTGTTTACACTGGGATCTGATGGTCTGTTTACACTTGGATCTGATGGTCTGTTTACACTGGGGCCTGATGGTCTGTTTACACTGGGATCTGATGGACTGTTTACACTGGGATCTGATGGTCTGCTTGCACTGGAATCTGATGGTCTGTTTACACTGGGACCTGATGGTCTGCTTGCAATGGAATCTGATGGTCTGTTTACACTGGGACCTGATGGCCTGTTTACACTGGGATCTGATGGTCTGTTTACACTGGGACCTGATGGTCCGTTTACACTGGGATCTGATGGTCTGTTTACACTGGGACCTGATGGTCCGTTTACACTGGGATCTGATGGTCTGTTTACACTGGGAACTGATGGTCCTTTTACACTGGGATCTGATGGTCTGTTTACACTGGGACCTGATGGTCCGTTTACACTGGGATCTGATGGTCTGTTTACACTGGGACCTGATGGTCTGTTTACACTGGGACCTGATGGTCTGTTTACACTGGGACCTGATGGTCTGTTTACACTGGGACCTGATGGTCTGTTTACACTGGGACCTGATGGTTTGTTTACACTGGGATCTGATGGTCTGTTTACACTGGGATCTGATGGTCTGTTTACACTGGGATCTGATGTTTTGTTTACACTGGGACCTGATGGTTTGTTTACACTGGGATCTGATGGTCTGTTTACACTGGGATCTGATGGTTTGTTTACACTGGGACCTGATGGTTTGTTTACACTGGGATCTGATGGATTGTTTACACTGCGATCTGATGGTTTGTTTACACTGGGATCTGATGGTTTGTTTACACTGGGATCTGATGGTTTGTTTACACTGGGATCTGATGGTTTGTTTACACTCGGATCTGATGGTCTGTTTACACTGGGATCTGATGGTCTGTTTACACTGGGACCTGATGGTTTGTTTACACTGGGATCTGATGGTTTGTTTACACTGAGATCTGATGGTCTGTTTACACTGGGATCTGATGGTCTGTTTACACTGGGATCTGATGGTCTGTTTACACTGGGACCTGATGGTCTGTTTACACTGGGACCTGATGGTCTGTTTACACTGGGATCTGATGGTCTGTTTACACTGGGACCTGATGGTCTGTTTACACTGGAATCTGATGGTCTGTTTACACTGGGATCTGATGGTCTGTTTACACTGGGACCTGATGGTCTGTTTACACTGGGACCTGATGGTCTGTATACACTGGGACCTGATGGTTTGTTTACACTGGGACCTGATGGTCTGTTTACACTGGGACCTGATGGTCTGTTTACACTGGGATCTGATGGTCTGTTTACACTGGGATCTGATGGTTTGTTTACACTGGGACCTGATGGTCTGTTTACACTGGGACCTGATTGTCTGTTTACACTGGGACCTGATGGTCTGTTTACACTGCGATCTGATGGTCTGCTTGCACTGGAATCTGATGGTCTGTTTACACTGGGACCTGATGGTCTGTTTACACTGGGACCTGATGGTCTGTTTACACTGGGATCTGATGGTCTGTTTACACTGGGATCTGATGGTTTGTTTACAATGGGACCTGATGGTCTGTTTACACTGGGATCTGATGGTCTGTTTACACTTGGATCTGATGGTCTGTTTACACTGGGGCCTGATGGTCTGTTTACACTGGGATCTGATGGACTGTTTACACTGGGATCTGATGGTCTGCTTGCACTGGAATCTGATGGTCTGTTTACACTGGGACCTGATGGTCTGCTTGCAATGGAATCTGATGGTCTGTTTACACTGGGACCTGATGGTCTGTTTACACTGGGATCTGATGGTCTGTTTACACTGGGACCTGATGGTCCGTTTACACTGGGATCTGATGGTCTGTTTACACTGGGACCCGATGGTCCGTTTACACTGGGATCTGATGGTCTGTTTACACTGGGAACTGATGGTCCTTTTACACTGGGATCTGATGGTCTGTTTACACTGGGACCTGATGGTCCGTTTACACTGGGATCTGATGGTCTGTTTACACTGGGACCTGATGGTCTGTTTACACTGGGACCTGATGGTCTGTTTACACTGGGACCTGATGGTCTGTTTACACTGGGACCTGATGGTCTGTTTACACTGGGACCTGATGGTTTGTTTACACTGGGATCTGATGGTCTGTTTACACTGGGATCTGATGGTCTGTTTACACTGGGATCTGATGTTTTGTTTACACTGGGACCTGATGGTTTGTTTACACTGGGATCTGATGGTCTGTTTACACTGGGATCTGATGGTTTGTTTACACTGGGACCCGATGGTTTGTTTACACTGGGATCTGATGGATTGTTTACACTGGGATCTGATGGTTTGTTTACACTGGGATCTGATGGTTTGTTTACACTGGGATCTGATGGTTTGTTTACACTCGGATCTGATGGTCTGTTTACACTGGGAACTGATGGTCTGTTTACACTGGGACCTGATGGTTTGTTTACACTGGGATCTGATGGTTTGTTTACACTGAGATCTGATGGTCTGTTTACACTGGGATCTGATGGTCTGTTTACACTGGGATCTGATGGTCTGTTTACACTGGGACCTGATGGTCTGTTTACACTGGGACCTGATGGTCTGTTTACACTGGGATCTGATGGTCTGTTTACACTGGGACCTGATGGTCTGTTTACACTGGAATCTGATGGTCTGTTTACACTGGGATCTGATGGTCTGTTTACACTGGGACCTGATGGTCTGTTTACACTGGGACCTGATGGTCTGTATACACTGGGACCTGATGGTTTGTTTACACTGGGACCTGATGGTCTGTTTACACTGGGACCTGATGGTCTGTTTACACTGGGATCTGATGGTCTGTTTACACTGGGATCTGATGGTTTGTTTACACTGGGACCTGATGGTCTGTTTACACTGGGACCTGATTGTCTGTTGACACTGGGACCTGATGGTCTGTTTACACTGCGATCTGATGGTCTGCTTGCACTGGAATCTGATGGTCTGTTTACACTGGGACCTGATGGTCTGTTTACACTGGGACCTGATGGTCTGTTTACACTGGGATCTGATGGTCTGTTTACACTGGGATCTGATGGTTTGTTTACAATGGGACCTGATGGTCTGTTTACACTGGGATCTGATGGTCTGTTTACACTTGGATCTGATGGTCTGTTTACACTGGGGCCTGATGGTCTGTTTACACTGGGATCTGATGGACTGTTTACACTGGGATCTGATGGTCTGCTTGCACTGGAATCTGATGGTCTGTTTACACTGGGACCTGATGGTCTGCTTGCAATGGAATCTGATGGTCTGTTTAACCTGGGACCTGATGGTCTGTTTACACTGGGATCTGATGGTCTGTTTACACTGGGACCTGATGGTCCGTTTACACTGGGATCTGATGGTCTGTTTACACTGGGACCTGATGGTCCGTTTACACTGGGATCTGATGGTCTGTTTACACTGGGAACTGATGGTCCTTTTACACTGGGATCTGATGGTCTGTTTACACTGGGACCTGATGGTCCGTTTACACTGGGATCTGATGGTCTGTTTACACTGGGACATGATGGTCTGTTTACACTGGGACCTGATGGTCTGTTTACACTGGGATCTGATGGTCTGCTTGCAATGGAATCTGATGGTTTGTTTACACTGCGATCTGATGGTCTGTTTACACTGGGACCTGATGGTCTGTTTACACTGGGACCTGATGGTCTGCTTGCACTGGAATCTGATGGTTTGTTTACACTGGGAACTGATGGTCTGTTTACACTGGGACCTGATGGTCTGTTTGCACTGGGACCTGATGGTTTGTTTACACTGGGATATGATGGTCTGTTTACACTGGGATCTGATGGTCTGTTTACACTGGGATCTGATGGTCTGTTTGCACTGGGACCTGATGGTCTGTTTACACTGGGATCTGATGGTCTGTTTACACTGGGATCTGAAGGTCTGTTTACACTGGGATCTGATGGTCTGTTTACACTGGGACCTGATGCTCTGTTTACACTCGATCTGATGGTCTGTTTACACTGCGATCTGATGGTCTGCTTGCACTGGAATCTGATGGTCTGTTTACACTGGGACCTGATGGTCTGTTTGCACTGGGACCTGATGGTCTGTTTACACTGGGATCTGATGGTCTGTTTACACTGGGATCTGATGGTCTGTTTACACTGGGACCTGATGTTCTGTTTACACTGGGATCTGATGGTCTGTTTACACTGGGATCTGATGGTTTGTTTACACTGGGACCTGATGGTCTGTTTACACTGGGACCTGATTGTCTGTTTACACTGGGACCTGATGGTCTGTTTACACTGCGATCTGATGGTCTGCTTGCACTGGAATCTGATGGTCTGTTTACACTGGGACCTGATGGTCTGTTTACACTGGGACCTGATGGTCTGTTTACACTGGGATCTGATGGTCTGTTTACACTGGTATCTGATGGTCTGTTTGCACTGGGGCCTGATGGTCTGTTTACACTGGGATCTGATGGACTGTTTACACTGGGATCTGATGGTCTGCTTGCACTGGAATCTGATGGTCTGTTTACACTGGGACCTGATGGTCTGTTTACACTGGGAACTGATGGTCCGTTTACACTGGGACCTGATGGTCTGTTTACACTGGGATCTGATGGTCTGTTTACACTGGGACCTGATGGTCCGTTTACACTGGGATCTGATGGTCTGTTTACACTGGGACCTGATGGTCCGTTTACACTGTGATCTGATGGTCTGTTTACACTGGGACCTGATGGTCCGTTTACACTGGGATCTGATGGTCTGTTTACACTGGGACCTGATGGTCCGTTTACACTGGGACCTGATGGTCTGTTTACACTGGGACCTGATGGTCCGTTTACACTGGGATCTGATGGTCTGTTTACACTGGGACCTGATGGTCTGTTTACACTGGGACCTGATGGTCTGTTTACACTGGGACCTGATGGTCTGTTTACACTGGGACCTCATGGTCTGTTTACACTGGGACCTGATGGTTTGTTTACACTGGGATCTGATGGTCTGTTTACACTGGGATCTGATGGTCTGTTTACACTGGGATCTGATGTTTTGTTTACACTGGGACCTGATGGTTTGTTTACACTGGGATCTGATGGTCTGTTTACACTGGGATCTGATGGTTTGTTTACACTGGGACCTGATGGTTTGTTTACACTGGGATCTGATGGATTGTTTACACTGGTATCTGATGGTTTGTTTACACTGGGATCTGATGGTTTGTTTACACTGGGATCTGATGGTTTGTTTACACTCGGATCTGATGGTCTGTTTACACTGGGATCTGATGGTCTGTTTACACTGGGACCTGATGGTTTGTTTACACTGGGATCTGATGGTTTGTTTACACTGAGATCTGATGGTCTGTTTACACTGGGATCTGATGGTCTGTTTACACTGGGATCTGATGGTCTGTTTACACTGGGACCTGATGGTCTGTTTACACTGGGACCTGATGGTCTGTTTACACTGGGATCTGATGGTCTGTTTACACTGGGACCTGATGGTCTGTTTACACTGGAATCTGATGGTCTGTTTACACTGGGATCTGATGGTCTGTTTACACTGGGACCTGATGGTCTGTTTACACTGGGACCTGATGGTCTGTATACACTGGGACCTGATGGTTTGTTTACACTGGGACCTGATGGTCTGTTTACACTGGGACCTGATGGTCTGTTTACACTGGGATCTGATGGTCTGCTTGCACTGGAATCTGATGGTCTGTTTACACTGGGACCTGATGGTCTGTTTACACTGGGACCTGATGGTCTGTTTACACTGGGATCTGATGGTCTGTTTACACTGGGATCTGATGGTTTGTTTACAATGGGACCTGATGGTCTGTTTACACTGGGATCTGATGGTCTGTTTACACTTGGATCTGATGGTCTGTTTACACTGGGGCCTGATGGTCTGCTTGCACTGGAATCTGATGGTCTGTTTACACTGGGACCTGATGGTCTGCTTGCAATGGAATCTGATGGTCTGTTTACACTGGGACCTGATGGTCTGTTTACACTGGGATCTGATGGTCTGTTTACACTGGGACCTGATGGTCCGTTTACACTGGGATCTGATGGTCTGTTTACACTGGGACCTGATGGTCCGTTTACACTGGGATCTGATGGTCTGTTTACACTGGGAACTGATGGTCCTTTTACACTGGGATCTGATGGTCTGTTTACACTGGGACCTGATGGTCCGTTTACACTGGGATCTGATGGTCTGTTTACACTGGGACCTGATGGTCTGTTTACACTGGGACCTGATGGTCTGTTTACACTGGGACCTGATGGTCTGTTTACACTGGGACCTGATGGTCTGTTTACACTGGGACCTGATGGTTTGTTTACACTGGGATCTGATGGTCTGTTTACACTGGGATCTGATGGTCTGTTTACACTGGGATCTGATGTTTTGTTTACACTGGGACCTGATGGTTTGTTTACACTGGGATCTGATGGTCTGTTTACACTGGGATCTGATGGTTTGTTTACACTGGGACCTGATGGTTTGTTTACACTGGGATCTGATGGGTTGTTTACACTGGGATCTGATGGTTTGTTTACACTGGGATCTGATGGTTTGTTTACACTGGGATCTGATGGTTTGTTTACACTGGGATCTGATGGTTTGTTTACACTCGGATCTGATGGTCTGTTTACACTGGGATCTGATGGTCTGTTTACACTGGGACCTGATGGTTTGTTTACACTGGGATCTGATGGTTTGTTTACACTGAGATCTGATGGTCTGTTTACACTGGGATCTGATGGTCTGTTTACACTGGGATCTGATGGTCTGTTTACACTGGGACCTGATGGTCTGTTTACACTGGGACCTGATGGTCTGTTTACACTGGGATCTGATGGTCTGTTTACACTGGGACCTGATGGTCTGTTTACACTGGAATCTGATGGTCTGTTTACACTGGGATCTGATGGTCTGTTTACACTGGGACCTGATGGTCTGTTTACACTGGGACCTGATGGTCTGTATACACTGGGACCTGATGGTTTGTTTACACTGGGACCTGATGGTCTGTTTACACTGGGACCTGATGGTCTGTTTACACTGGGATCTGATGGTCTGTTTACACTGGGATCTGATGGTTTGTTTACACTGGGACCTGATGGTCTGTTTACACTGGGACCTGATTGTCTGTTTACACTGGGACCTGATGGTCTGTTTACACTGCGATCTGATGGTCTGCTTGCACTGGAATCTGATGGTCTGTTTACACTGGGACCTGATGGTCTGTTTACACTGGGACCTGATGGTCTGTTTACACTGGGATCTGATGGTCTGTTTACACTGGGATCTGATGGTTTGTTTACAATGGGACCTGATGGTCTGTTTACACTGGGATCTGATGGTCTGTTTACACTTGGATCTGATGGTCTGTTTACACTGGGGCCTGATGGTCTGTTTACACTGGGATCTGATGGACTGTTTACACTGGGATCTGATGGTCTGCTTGCACTGGAATCTGATGGTCTGTTTACACTGGGACCTGATGGTCTGCTTGCAATGGAATCTGATGGTCTGTTTACACTGGGACCTGATGGTCTGTTTACACTGGGATCTGATGGTCTGTTTACACTGGGACCTGATGGTCCGTTTACACTGGGATCTGATGGTCTGTTTACACTGGGACCCGATGGTCCGTTTACACTGGGATCTGATGGTCTGTTTACACTGGGAACTGATGGTCCTTTTACACTGGGATCTGATGGTCTGTTTACACTGGGACCTGATGGTCCGTTTACACTGGGATCTGATGGTCTGTTTACACTGGGACCTGATTGTCTGTTTACACTGGGACCTGATGGTCTGTTTACACTGCGATCTGATGGTCTGCTTGCACTGGAATCTGATGGTCTGTTTACACTGGGACCTGATGGTCTGTTTACACTGGGACCTGATGGTCTGTTTACACTGGGATCTGATGGTCTGTTTACACTGGGATCTGATGGTTTGTTTACAATGGGACCTGATGGTCTGTTTACACTGGGATCTGATGGTCTGTTTACACTTGGATCTGATGGTCTGTTTACACTGGGGCCTGATGGTCTGTTTACACTGGGATCTGATGGACTGTTTACACTGGGATCTGATGGTCTGCTTGCACTGGAATCTGATGGTCTGTTTACACTGGGACCTGATGGTCTGCTTGCAATGGAATCTGATGGTCTGTTTACACTGGGACCTGATGGTCTGTTTACACTGGGATCTGATGGTCTGTTTACACTGGGACCTGATGGTCCGTTTACACTGGGATCTGATGGTCTGTTTACACTGGGACCTGATGGTCCGTTTACACTGGGATCTGATGGTCTGTTTACACTGGGAACTGATGGTCCTTTTACACTGGGATCTGATGGTCTGTTTACACTGGGACCTGATGGTCCGTTTACACTGGGATCTGATGGTCTGTTTACACTGGGACCTGATGGTCTGTTTACACTGGGACCTGATGGTCTGTTTACACTGGGACCTGATGGTCTGTTTACACTGGGACCTGATGGTCTGTTTACACTGGGACCTGATGGTTTGTTTACACTGGGATCTGATGGTCTGTTTACACTGGGATCTGATGGTCTGTTTACACTGGGATCTGATGTTTTGTTTACACTGGGACCTGATGGTTTGTTTACACTGGGATCTGATGGTCTGTTTACACTGGGATCTGATGGTTTGTTTACACTGGGACCTGATGGTTTGTTTACACTGGGATCTGATGGATTGTTTACACTGGGATCTGATGGTTTGTTTACACTGGGATCTGATGGTTTGTTTACACTGGGATCTGATGGTTTGTTTACACTGGGATCTGATGGTTTGTTTACACTCGGATCTGATGGTCTGTTTACACTGGGATCTGATGGTCTGTTTACACTGGGACCTGATGGTTTGTTTACACTGGGATCTGATGGTTTGTTTACACTGAGATCTGATGGTCTGTTTACACTGGGATCTGATGGTCTGTTTACACTGGGATCTGATGGTCTGTTTACACTGGGACCTGATGGTCTGTTTACACTGGGACCTGATGGTCTGTTTACACTGGGATCTGATGGTCTGTTTACACTGGGACCTGATGGTCTGTTTACACTGGAATCTGATGGTCTGTTTACACTGGGATCTGATGGTCTGTTTACACTGGGACCTGATGGTCTGTTTACACTGGGACCTGATGGTCTGTATACACTGGGACCTGATGGTTTGTTTACACTGGGACCTGATGGTCTGTTTACACTGGGACCTGATGGTCTGTTTACACTGGGATCTGATGGTCTGTTTACACTGGGATCTGATGGTTTGTTTACACTGGGACCTGATGGTCTGTTTACACTGGGACCTGATTGTCTGTTTACACTGGGACCTGATGGTCTGTTTACACTGCGATCTGATGGTCTGCTTGCACTGGAATCTGATGGTCTGTTTACACTGGGACCTGATGGTCTGTTTACACTGGGACCTGATGGTCTGTTTACACTGGGATCTGATGGTCTGTTTACACTGGGATCTGATGGTTTGTTTACAATGGGACCTGATGGTCTGTTTACACTGGGATCTGATGGTCTGTTTACACTTGGATCTGATGGTCTGTTTACACTGGGGCCTGATGGTCTGTTTACACTGGGATCTGATGGACTGTTTACACTGGGATCTGATGGTCTGCTTGCACTGGAATCTGATGGTCTGTTTACACTGGGACCTGATGGTCTGCTTGCAATGGAATCTGATGGTCTGTTTACACTGGGACCTGATGGTCTGTTTACACTGGGATCTGATGGTCTGTTTACACTGGGACCTGATGGTCCGTTTACACTGGGATCTGATGGTCTGTTTACACTGGGACCTGATGGTCCGTTTACACTGGGATCTGATGGTCTGTTTACACTGGGAACTGATGGTCCTTTTACACTGGGATCTGATGGTCTGTTTACACTGGGACCTGATGGTCCGTTTACACTGGGATCTGATGGTCTGTTTACACTGGGACCTGATGGTCTGTTTACACTGGGACCTGATGGTCTGTTTACACTGGGACCTGATGGTCTGTTTACACTGGGACCTGATGGTCTGTTTACACTGGGACCTGATGGTTTGTTTACACTGGGATCTGATGGTCTGTTTACACTGGGATCTGATGGTCTGTTTACACTGGGATCTGATGTTTTGTTTACACTGGGACCTGATGGTTTGTTTACACTGGGATCTGATGGTCTGTTTACACTGGGATCTGATGGTTTGTTTACACTGGGACCTGATGGTTTGTTTACACTGGGATCTGATGGATTGTTTACACTGGGATCTGATGGTTTGTTTACACTGGGATCTGATGGTTTGTTTACACTGGGATCTGATGGTTTGTTTACACTGGGATCTGATGGTTTGTTTACACTCGGATCTGATGGTCTGTTTACACTGGGATCTGATGGTCTGTTTACACTGGGACCTGATGGTTTGTTTACACTGGGATCTGATGGTTTGTTTACACTGAGATCTGATGGTCTGTTTACACTGGGATCTGATGGTCTGTTTACACTGGGATCTGATGGTCTGTTTACACTGGGACCTGATGGTCTGTTTACACTGGGACCTGATGGTCTGTTTACACTGGGATCTGATGGTCTGTTTACACTGGGACCTGATGGTCTGTTTACACTGGAATCTGATGGTCTGTTTACACTGGGATCTGATGGTCTGTTTACACTGGGACCTGATGGTCTGTTTACACTGGGACCTGATGGTCTGTATACACTGGGACCTGATGGTTTGTTTACACTGGGACCTGATGGTCTGTTTACACTGGGACCTGATGGTCTGTTTACACTGGGATCTGATGGTCTGTTTACACTGGGATCTGATGGTTTGTTTACACTGGGACCTGATGGTCTGCTTACACTGGGACCTGATTGTCTGTTTACACTGGGACCTGATGGTCTGTTTACACTGCGATCTGATGGTCTGCTTGCACTGGAATCTGATGGTCTGTTTACACTGGGACCTGATGGTCTGTTTACACTGGGACCTGATGGTCTGTTTACACTGGGATCTGATGGTCTGTTTACACTGGGATCTGATGGTTTGTTTACAATGGGACCTGATGGTCTGTTTACACTGGGATCTGATGGTCTGTTTACACTTGGATCTGATGGTCTGTTTACACTGGGGCCTGATGGTCTGTTTACACTGGGATCTGATGGACTGTTTACACTGGGATCTGATGGTCTGCTTGCACTGGAATCTGATGGTCTGTTTACACTGGGACCTGATGGTCTGCTTGCAATGGAATCTGATGGTCTGTTTACACTGGGACCTGATGGTCTGTTTACACTGGGATCTGATGGTCTGTTTACACTGGGACCTGATGGTCCGTTTACACTGGGATCTGATGGTCTGTTTACACTGGGACCCGATGGTCCGTTTACACTGGGATCTGATGGTCTGTTTACACTGGGAACTGATGGTCCTTTTACACTGGGATCTGATGGTCTGTTTACACTGGGACCTGATGGTCCGTTTACACTGGGATCTGATGGTATGTTTACACTGGGACCTGATGGTCTGTTTACACTGGGACCTGATGGTCTGTTTACACTGGGACCTGATGGTCTGTTTACACTGGGACCTGATGGTCTGTTTACACTGGGACCTGATGGTTTGTTTACACTGGGATCTGATGGTCTGTTTACACTGGGATCTGATGGTCTGTTTACACTGGGATCTGATGTTTTGTTTACACTGGGACCTGATGGTTTGTTTACACTGGGATCTGATGGTCTGTTTACACTGGGATCTGATGGTTTGTTTACACTGGGACCTGATGGTTTGTTTACACTGGGATCTGATGGATTGTTTACACTGGGATCTGATGGTTTGTTTACACTGGGATCTGATGGTTTGTTTACACTGGGATCTGATGGTTTGTTTACACTCGGATCTGATGGTCTGTTTACACTGGGATCTGATGGTCTGTTTACACTGGGACCTGATGGTTTGTTTACACTGGGATCTGATGGTTTGTTTACACTGAGATCTGATGGTCTGTTTACACTGGGATCTGATGGTCTGTTTACACTGGGATCTGATGGTCTGTTTACACTGGGACCTGATGGTCTGTTTACACTGGGACCTGATGGTCTGTTTACACTGGGATCTGATGGTCTGTTTACACTGGGACCTGATGGTCTGTTTACACTGGAATCTGATGGTCTGTTTACACTGGGATCTGATGGTCTGTTTACACTGGGACCTGATGGTCTGTTTACACTGGGACCTGATGGTCTGTATACACTGGGACCTGATGGTTTGTTTACACTGGGACCTGATGGTCTGTTTACACTGGGACCTGATGGTCTGTTTACACTGGGATCTGATGGTCTGTTTACACTGGGATCTGATGGTTTGTTTACACTGGGACCTGATGGTCTGTTTACACTGGGACCTGATTGTCTGTTGACACTGGGACCTGATGGTCTGTTTACACTGCGATCTGATGGTCTGCTTGCACTGGAATCTGATGGTCTGTTTACACTGGGACCTGATGGTCTGTTTACACTGGGACCTGATGGTCTGTTTACACTGGGATCTGATGGTCTGTTTACACTGGGATCTGATGGTTTGTTTACAATGGGACCTGATGGTCTGTTTACACTGGGATCTGATGGTCTGTTTACACTTGGATCTGATGGTCTGTTTACACTGGGGCCTGATGGTCTGTTTACACTGGGATCTGATGGACTGTTTACACTGGGATCTGATGGTCTGCTTGCACTGGAATCTGATGGTCTGTTTACACTGGGACCTGATGGTTTGTTTACACTGGGATCTGATGGTCTGTTTACACTGGGATCTGATGGTTTGTTTACACTGGGACCTGATGGTTTGTTTACACTGGGATCTGATGGATTGTTTACACTGGGATCTGATGGTTTGTTTACACTGGGATCTGATGGTTTGTTTACACTGGGATCTGATGGTTTGTTTACACTGGGATCTGATGGTTTGTTTACACTCGGATCTGATGGTCTGTTTACACTGGGATCTGATGGTCTGTTTACACTGGGACCTGATGGTTTGTTTACACTGGGATCTGATGGTTTGTTTACACTGAGATCTGATGGTCTGTTTACACTGGGATCTGATGGTCTGTTTACACTGGGATCTGATGGTCTGTTTACACTGGGACCTGATGGTCTGTTTACACTGGGACCTGATGGTCTGTTTACACTGGGATCTGATGGTCTGTTTACACTGGGACCTGATGGTCTGTTTACACTGGAATCTGATGGTCTGTTTACACTGGGATCTGATGGTCTGTTTACACTGGGACCTGATGGTCTGTTTACACTGGGACCTGATGGTCTGTATACACTGGGACCTGATGGTTTGTTTACACTGGGACCTGATGGTCTGTTTACACTGGGACCTGATGGTCTGTTTACACTGGGATCTGATGGTCTGTTTACACTGGGATCTGATGGTTTGTTTACACTGGGACCTGATGGTCTGTTTACACTGGGACCTGATTGTCTGTTTACACTGGGACCTGATGGTCTGTTTACACTGCGATCTGATGGTCTGCTTGCACTGGAATCTGATGGTCTGTTTACACTGGGACCTGATGGTCTGTTTACACTGGGACCTGATGGTCTGTTTACACTGGGATCTGATGGTCTGTTTACACTGGGATCTGATGGTTTGTTTACAATGGGTCCTGATGGTCTGTTTACACTGGGATCTGATGGTCTGTTTACACTTGGATCTGATGGTCTGTTTACACTGGGGCCTGATGGTCTGTTTACACTGGGATCTGATGGACTGTTTACACTGGGATCTGATGGTCTGCTTGCACTGGAATCTGATGGTCTGTTTACACTGGGACCTGATGGTCTGCTTGCAATGGAATCTGATGGTCTGTTTACACTGGGACCTGATGGTCTGTTTACACTGGGATCTGATGGTCTGTTTACACTGGGACCTGATGGTCCGTTTACACTGGGATCTGATGGTCTGTTTACACTGGGACCCGATGGTCCGTTTACACTGGGATCTGATGGTCTGTTTACACTGGGAACTGATGGTCCTTTTACACTGGGATCTGATGGTCTGTTTACACTGGGACCTGATGGTCCGTTTACACTGGGATCTGATGGTCTGTTTACACTGGGACCTGATGGTCTGTTTACACTGGGACCTGATGGTCTGTTTACACTGGGACCTGATGGTCTGTTTACACTGGGACCTGATGGTCTGTTTACACTGGGACCTGATGGTTTGTTTACACTGGGATCTGATGGTCTGTTTACACTGGGATCTGATGGTCTGTTTACACTGGGATCTGATGTTTTGTTTACACTGGGACCTGATGGTTTGTTTACACTGGGATCTGATGGTCTGTTTACACTGGGATCTGATGGTTTGTTTACACTGGGACCTGATGGTTTGTTTACACTGGGATCTGATGGATTGTTTACACTGGGATCTGATGGTTTGTTTACACTGGGATCTGATGGTTTGTTTACACTGGGATCTGATGGTTTGTTTACACTCGGATCTGATGGTCTGTTTACACTGGGATCTGATGGTCTGTTTACACTGGGACCTGATGGTTTGTTTACACTGGGATCTGATGGTTTGTTTACACTGAGATCTGATGGTCTGTTTACACTGGGATCTGATGGTCTGTTTACACTGGGATCTGATGGTCTGTTTACACTGGGACCTGATGGTCTGTTTACACTGGGACCTGATGGTCTGTTTACACTGGGATCTGATGGTCTGTTTACACTGGGACCTGATGGTCTGTTTACACTGGAATCTGATGGTCTGTTTACACTGGGATCTGATGGTCTGTTTACACTGGGACCTGATGGTCTGTTTACACTGGGACCTGATGGTCTGTATACACTGGGACCTGATGGTTTGTTTACACTGGGACCTGATGGTCTGTTTACACTGGGACCTGATGGTCTGTTTACACTGGGATCTGATGGTCTGTTTACACTGGGATCTGATGGTTTGTTTACACTGGGACCTGATGGTCTGTTTACACTGGGACCTGATTGTCTGTTGACACTGGGACCTGATGGTCTGTTTACACTGCGATCTGATGGTCTGCTTGCACTGGAATCTGATGGTCTGTTTACACTGGGACCTGATGGTCTGTTTACACTGGGACCTGATGGTCTGTTTACACTGGGATCTGATGGTCTGTTTACACTGGGATCTGATGGTTTGTTTACAATGGGACCTGATGGTCTGTTTACACTGGGATCTGATGGTCTGTTTACACTTGGATCTGATGGTCTGTTTACACTGGGGCCTGATGGTCTGTTTACACTGGGATCTGATGGACTGTTTACACTGGGATCTGATGGTCTGCTTGCACTGGAATCTGATGGTCTGTTTACACTGGGACCTGATGGTCTGCTTGCAATGGAATCTGATGGTCTGTTTAACCTGGGACCTGATGGTCTGTTTACACTGGGATCTGATGGTCTGTTTACACTGGGACCTGATGGTCCGTTTACACTGGGATCTGATGGTCTGTTTACACTGGGACCTGATGGTCCGTTTACACTGGGATCTGATGGTCTGTTTACACTGGGAACTGATGGTCCTTTTACACTGGGATCTGATGGTCTGTTTACACTGGGACCTGATGGTCCGTTTACACTGCGATCTGATGGTCTGTTTACACTGGGACATGATGGTCTGTTTACACTGGGACCTGATGGTCTGTTTACACTGGGATCTGATGGTCTGCTTGCAATGGAATCTGATGGTTTGTTTACACTGCGATCTGATGGTCTGTTTACACTGGGACCTGATGGTCTGTTTACACTGGGACCTGATGGTCTGCTTGCACTGGAATCTGATGGTTTGTTTACACTGGGAACTGATGGTCTGTTTACACTGGGACCTGATGGTCTGTTTGCACTGGGACCTGATAGTTTGTTTACACTGGGATATGATGGTCTGTTTACACTGGGATCTGATGGTCTGTTTACACTGGGATCTGATGGTCTGTTTGCACTGGGACCTGATGGTCTGTTTACACTGGGATCTGAAGGTCTGTTTACACTGGGATCTGATGGTCTGTTTACACTGGGACCTGATGCTCTGTTTACACTCGATCTGATCGTCTGTTCACACTGGGATCTGATGGTCTGTTTACACTGGGACCTGATGGTCCGTTTACACTGGGACCTGATGGTCTGTTTACACTGGGATCTGATGGTCTGTTTACACTGGGACCTGATGGTCTTTTTACACTGGGACCCGATGGTCTGTTTACACTGGGATCTGATTGTCTGTTTACACTGGGACCTGATGGTCCGTTTACACTGGGATCTGATGGTCTGTTTACACTGGGACCTGATGGTCTGTTTACACTGGGACCTGATGGTCTGTTTACACTGGGACCTGATGGTCTGTTTACACTGGGACCTCATGGTCTGTTTACACTGGGACCTGATGGTTTGTTTACACTGGGATCTGATGGTCTGTTTACACTGGGATCTGATGGTCTGTTTACACTGGGATCTGATGTTTTGTTTACACTGGGACCTGATGTTTTGTTTACACTGGGATCTGATGGTCTGTTTACACTGGGATCTGATGGTTTGTTTACACTGGGACCTGATGGATTGTTTACACTGGGACCTGATGGTTTGTTTACACTGGGATCTGATGGATTGTTTACACTGGGATCTGATGGTTTGTTTACACTGGGATCTGATGGTTTGTTTACACTGGGATCTGATGGTTTGTTTACACTCGGATCTGATGGATTGTTTACACTGGGATCTGATGGTTTGTTTACACTGGGATCTGATGGTTTGTTTACACTGGGATCTGATGGTTTGTTTACACTCGGATCTGATGGTCTGTTTACACTGGGATCTGATGGTCTGTTTACACTGGGACCTGATGGTTTGTTTACACTGGGATCTGATGGTTTGTTTACACTGAGATCTGATGGTCTGTTTACACTGGGATCTGATGGTCTGTTTACACTGGGATCTGATGGTCTGTTTACACTGGGACCTGATGGTCTGTTTACACTGGGACCTGATGGTCTGTTTACACTGGGATCTGATGGTCTGTTTACACTGGGACCTGATGGTCTGTTTACACTGGAATCTGATGGTCTGTTTACACTGGGATCTGATGGTCTGTTTACACTGGGACCTGATGGTCTGTTTACACTGGGACCTGATGGTCTGTATACACTGGGACCTGATGGTTTGTTTACACTGGGACCTGATGGTCTGTTTACACTGGGACCTGATGGTCTGTTTACACTGGGATCTGATGGTCTGTTTACACTGGGATCTGTTGGTTTGTTTACACTGGGACCTGATGGTCTGTTTACACTGGGACCTGATTGTCTGTTTACACTGGGACCTGATGGTCTGTTTACACTGCGATCTGATGGTCTGCTTGCACTGGAATCTGATGGTCTGTTTACACTGGGACCTGATGGTCTGTTTACACTGGGACCTGATGGTCTGTTTACACTGGGATCTGATGGTCTGTTTACACTGGGATCTGATGGTTTGTTTACAATGGGACCTGATGGTCTGTTTACACTGGGATCTGATGGTCTGTTTACACTTTGATCTGATGCACTGTTTACACTGGGGCCTGATGGTCTGTTTACACTGGGATCTGATGGTCTGCTTGCACTGGAATCTGATGGTCTGTTTACACTGGGACCTGATGGTCTGCTTGCAATGGAATCTGATGGTCTGTTTAACCTGGGACCTGATGGTCTGTTTACACTGGGATCTGATGGTCTGTTTACACTGGGACCTGATGGTCCGTTTACACTGGGATCTGATGGTCTGTTTACACTGGGAACTGATGGTCCTTTTACACTGGGATCTGATGGTCTGTTTACACTGGGACCTGATGGTCCGTTTACACTGGGATCTGATGGTCTGTTTACACTGGGACATGGTGGTCTGTTTACACTGGGACCTGATGGTCTGTTTACACTGGGATCTGATGGTCTGCTTGCAATGGAATCTGATGGTTTGTTTACACTGCGATCTGATGGTCTGTTTACACTGGGACCTGATGGTCTGTTTACACTGGGACCTGATGGTCTGCTTGCACTGGAATCTGATGGTTTGTTTACACTGGGAACTGATGGTCTGTTTACACTGGGACCTGATGGTCTGTTTGCACTGGGACCTGATGGTTTGTTTACACTGGGATATGATGGTCTGTTTACACTGGGATCTGATGGTCTGTTTACACTGGGATCTGATGGTCTGTTTGCACTGGGACCTGATGGTCTGTTTACACTGGGATCTGAAGGTCTGTTTACACTGGGATCTGATGGTCTGTTTACACTGGGACCTGATGCTCTGTTTACACTCGATCTGATCGTCTGTTCACACTGGGATCTGATGGTCTGTTTACACTGGGACCTGATGGTCCGTTTACACTGGGACCTGATGGTCTGTTTACACTGGGATCTGATGGTCTGTTTACACTGGGACCTGATGGTCTTTTTACACTGGGACCCGATGGTCTGTTTACACTGGGATCTGATTGTCTGTTTACACTGGGACCTGATGGTCTGTTTACACTGGGATCTGATGTTTTGTTTACACTGGGACCTGATGGTTTGTTTACACTGGGATCTGATGGATTGTTTACACTGGGATCTGATGGTTTGTTTACACTGGGATCTGATGGTTTGTTTACACTGGGATCTGATGGTTTGTTTACACTCGGATCTGATGGTCTGTTTACACTGGGATCTGATGGTCTGTTTACACTGGGACCTGATGGTCTGTTTACACTGGGATCTGATGGTCTGTTTACACTGGGATCTGATGGTTTGTTTACAATGGGACCTGATGGTCTGTTTACACTGGGATCTGATGGTCTGTTTACACTTGGATCTGATGGTCTGTTTACACTGGGGCCTGATGGTCTGTTTACACTGGGATCTGATGGACTGTTTACACTGGGATCTGATGGTCTGCTTGCACTGGAATCTGATGGTCTGTTTACACTGGGACCTGATGGTCTGCTTGCAATGGAATCTGATGGTCTGTTTACACTGGGACCTGATGGTCTGTTTACACTGGGATCTGATGGTCTGTTTACACTGGGACCTGATGGTCCGTTTACACTGGGATCTGATGGTCTGTTTACACTGGGACCTGATGGTCCGTTTACACTGGGATCTGATGGTCTGTTTACACTGGGAACTGATGGTCCTTTTACACTGGGATCTGATGGTCTGTTTACACTGGGACCTGATGGTCCGTTTACACTGGGATCTGATGGTCTGTTTACACTGGGACCTGATGGTCTGTTTACACTGGGACCTGATGGTCTGTTTACACTGGGATCTGATGGTCTGCTTGCAATGGAATCTGATGGTTTGTTTACACTGCGATCTTATGGTCTGTTTACACTGGGACCTGATGGTCTGTTTACACTGGGACCTGATGGTCTGCTTGCACTGGAATCTGATGGTTTGTTTACACTGGGAACTGATGGTCTGTTTACACTGGGACCTGATGGTCTGTTTGCACTGGGACCTGATGGTTTGTTTACACTGGGATATGATGGTCTGTTTACACTGGGATCTGATGGTCTGTTTACACTGGGATCTGATGGTCTGTTTGCACTGGGACCTGATGGTCTGTTTACACTGGGATCTGAAGGTCTGTTTACACTGGGATCTGATGGTCTGTTTACACTGGGACCTGATGCTCTGTTTACACTCGATCTGATCGTCTGTTCACACTGGGATCTGATGGTCTGTTTACACTGGGACCTGATGGTCCGTTTACACTGGGACCTGATGGTCTGTTTACACTGGGATCTGATGGTCTGTTTACACTGGGACCTGATGGTCTTTTTACACTGGGACCCGATGGTCTGTTTACACTGGGATCTGATTGTCTGTTTACACTGGGACCTGATGGTCTGTTTACACTGGGATCTGATGTTTTGTTTACACTGGGACCTGATGGTTTGTTTACACTGGGATCTGATGGATTGTTTACACTGGGATCTGATGGTTTGTTTACACTGGGATCTGATGGTTTGTTTACACTGGGATCTGATGGTTTGTTTACACTCGGATCTGATGGTCTGTTTACACTGGGATCTGATGGTCTGTTTACACTGGGACCTGATGGTCTGTTTACACTGGGATCTGATGGTCTGTTTACACTGGGATCTGATGGTTTGTTTACAATGGGACCTGATGGTCTGTTTACACTGGGATCTGATGGTCTGTTTACACTTGGATCTGATGGTCTGTTTACACTGGGGCCTGATGGTCTGTTTACACTGGGATCTGATGGACTGTTTACACTGGGATCTGATGGTCTGCTTGCACTGGAATCTGATGGTCTGTTTACACTGGGACCTGATGGTCTGCTTGCAATGGAATCTGATGGTCTGTTTACACTGGGACCTGATGGTCTGTTTACACTGGGATCTGATGGTCTGTTTACACTGGGACCTGATGGTCCGTTTACACTGGGATCTGATGGTCTGTTTACACTGGGACCTGATGGTCCGTTTACACTGGGATCTGATGGTCTGTTTACACTGGGAACTGATGGTCCTTTTACACTGGGATCTGATGGTCTGTTTACACTGGGACCTGATGGTCCGTTTACACTGGGATCTGATGGTCTGTTTACACTGGGACCTGATGGTCTGTTTACACTGGGACCTGATGGTCTGTTTACACTGGGATCTGATGGTCTGCTTGCAATGGAATCTGATGGTTTGTTTACACTGCGATCTTATGGTCTGTTTACACTGGGACCTGATGGTCTGTTTACACTGGGACCTGATGGTCTGCTTGCACTGGAATCTGATGGTTTGTTTACACTGGGAACTGATGGTCTGTTTACACTGGGACCTGATGGTCTGTTTGCACTGGGACCTGATGGTTTGTTTACACTGGGATATGATGGTCTGTTTACACTGGGATCTGATGGTCTGTTTACACTGGGATCTGATGGTCTGTTTGCACTGGGACCTGATGGTCTGTTTACACTGGGATCTGAAGGTCTGTTTACACTGGGATCTGATGGTCTGTTTACACTGGGACCTGATGCTCTGTTTACACTCGATCTGATCGTCTGTTCACACTGGGATCTGATGGTCTGTTTACACTGGGACCTGATGGTCCGTTTACACTGGGACCTGATGGTCTGTTTACACTGGGATCTGATGGTCTGTTTACACTGGGACCTGATGGTCTTTTTACACTGGGACCCGATGGTCTGTTTACACTGGGATCTGATTGTCTGTTTACACTGGGACCTGATGGTCTGTTTACACTGGAATCTGATGGTCTGTTTACACTGGGACCTGATGGTCTGTTTACACTGGGACCTCATGGTCTGTTTACACTGGGACCTGATGGTTTGTTTACACTGGGATCTGATGGTCTGTTTACACTGGGATCTGATGGTCTGTTTACACTGGGATCTGATGTTTTGTTTACACTGGGACCTGATGGTTTGTTTACACTGGGATCTGATGGTCTGTTTACACTGGGATCTGATGGTTTGTTTACACTGGGATCTGATGGTTTGTTTACACTGGGATCTGATGGTTTGTTTACACTCGGATCTGATGGTCTGTTTACACTGGGATCTGATGGTCTGTTTACACTGGGACCTGATGGTTTGTTTACACTGGGATATGATGGTTTGTTTACACTGAGATCTGATGGTCTGTTTACACTGGGATCTGATGGTCTGTTTACACTGGGATCTGATGGTTTGTTTACACTGGGACCTGATGGTCTGTTTACACTGGGATCTGATGGTCTGTTTACACTGGGACCTGATGGTCTGTTTACACTGGAATCTGATGGTCTGTTTACACTGGGATCTGATGGTCTGTTTACACTGGGACCTGATGGTCTGTTTACACTGGGACCTGATGGTCTGTATACACTGGGACCTGATGGTTTGTTTACACTGGGACCTGATCGTCTGTTTACACTGGGACCTGATGGTCTGTTTACACTGGGATCTGATGGTCTGTTTACACTGGGATCTGATGGTTTGTTTACACTGGGACCTGATGGTCTGTTTACACTGGGACCTGATTGTCTGTTTACACTGGGACCTCATGGTCTGTTTACACTGCGATCTGATGGTCTGCTTGCACTGGAATCTGATGGTCTGTTTACACTGGGACCTGATGGTCTGTTTACACTGGGACCTGATGGTCTGTTTACACTGGGATCTGATGGTCTGTTTACACTGGGATCTGATGGTTTGTTTACAATGGGACCTGATGGTCTGTTTACACTGGGATCTGATGGTCTGTTTACACTTGGATCTGATGGTCTGTTTACACTGGGGCCTGATGGTCTGTTTACACTGGGATCTGATGGACTGTTTACACTGGGATCTGATGGTCTGCTTGCACTGGAATCTGATGGTCTGTTTACACTGGGACCTGATGGTCTGCTTGCAATGGAATCTGATGGTCTGTTTAACCTGGGACCTGATGGTCTGTTTACACTGGGATCTGATGGTCTGTTTACACTGGGACCTGATGGTCCGTTTACACTGGGATCTGATGGTCTGTTTACACTGGGACCTGATGGTCCGTTTACACTGGGATCTGATGGTCTGTTTACACTGGGAACTGATGGTCCTTTTACACTGGGATCTGATGGTCTGTTTACACTGGGACCTGATGGTCCGTTTACACTGGGATCTGATGGTCTGTTTACACTGGGACATGATGGTCTGTTTGCACTGGGACCTGATGGTCTGTTTACACTGGGATCTGATGGTCTGCTTGCAATGGAATCTGATGGTTTGTTTACACTGCGATCTGATGGTCTGTTTACACTGGGACCTGATGGTCTGTTTACACTGGGACCTGATGGTCTGCTTGCACTGGAATCTGATGGTTTGTTTACACTGGGAACTGATGGTCTGTTTACACTGGGACCTGATGGTCTGTTTGCACTGGGACCTGATGGTTTGTTTACACTGGGATATGATGGTCTGTTTACACTGGGATCTGATGGTCTGTTTACACTGGGATCTGATGGTCTGTTTGCACTGGGACCTGATGGTCTGTTGACACTGGGATCTGAAGGTCTGTTTACACTGGGATCTGATGGTCTGTTTCCACTGGGACCTGATGCTCTGTTTACACTCGATCTGATCGTCTGTTCACACTGGGATCTGATGGTCTGTTTACACTGGGACCTGATGGTCTGTTTGCACTGGGACCTGATGGTTTGTTTACACTGGGATATGATGGTCTGTTTACACTGGGATCTGATGGTCTGTTTACACTGGGATCTGATGGTCTGTTTACACTGGGACCTGATGGTTTGTTTACACTGGGATCTGATGGTCTGTTTACACTGGGATCTGATGGTCTGTTTACACTGGGATCTGATGTTTTGTTTACACTGGGACCTGATGGTTTGTTTACACTGGGATCTGATGGTCTGTTTACACTGGGATCTGATGGTTTGTTTACACTGGGACCTGATGGTCTGTTTACACTGGGATCTGATGGTTTGTTTACACTGGGACCTGATGGTTTGTTTACACTGGGATCTGATGGATTGTTTACACTGGGATCTGATGGTTTGTTTACACTGGGACCTGATGGTCTGTTTACACTGGGACCTGATGGTCTGTTTACACTGGGATCTGATGGTCTGTTTACACTGGGACCTGATGCTCTGTTTACACTCGATCTGATCGTCTGTTCACACTGGGATCTGATGGTCTGTTTACACTGGGACCTGATGGTCTTTTTACACTGGGACCCGATGGTCTGTTTACACTGGGATCTGATTGTCTGTTTACACTGGGACCTGATGGTCCGTTTACACTGGGATCTGATGGTCTGTTTACACTGGGACCTGATGGTCTGTTTACACTGGGACCTGATGGTCTGTTTACACTGGGACCTGATGGTCTGTTCACACTGGGACCTCATGGTCTGTTTACACTGGGACCTGATGGTTTGTTTACACTGGGATCTGATGGTCTGTTTACACTGGGATCTGATGGTCTGTTTACACTGGGATCTGATGTTTTGTTTACACTGGGACCTGATGGTTTGTTTACACTGGGATCTGATGGTCTGTTTACACTGGGATCTGATGGTTTGTTTACACTGGGACCTGATGGTTTGTTTACACTGGGATCTGATGGATTGTTTACACTGGGATCTGATGGTTTGTTTACACTGGGACCTGATGGTCTGTTTACACTGGGACCTGATGGTCTGTTTACACTGGGACCTGATGGTCTGTTTACACTGGGACCTGATGGTCTGTTTACACTGGGACCTCATGGTCTGTTTACACTGGGATCTAATGGTTTGTTTACACTGGGATCTGATGGTCTGTTTACACTGGGATCTGATGGTCTGTTTACACTGGGATCTGATGTTTTGTTTACACTGGGACCTGATGGTTTGTTTACACTGGGATCTGATGGTCTGTTTACACTGGGATCTGATGGTTTGTTTGCACTGGGACCTGATGGTTTGTTTACACTGGGATATGATGGTCTGTTTACACTGGGATCTGATGGTCTGTTTACACTGGGATCTGATGGTCTGTTTGCACTGGGACCTGATGGTCTGTTTACACTGGGATCTGAAGGTCTGTTTACACTGGGATCTGATGGTCTGTTTACACTGGGACCTGATGCTCTGTTTACACTCGATCTGATCGTCTGTTCACACTGGGATCTGATGGTCTGTTTACACTGGGACCTGATGGTCCGTTTACACTGGGACATGATGGTCTGTTTACACTGGGACCTGATGGTCTGTTTACACTGGGATCTGATGGTCTGCTTGCAATGGAATCTGATGGTTTGTTTACACTGCGATCTGATGGTCTGTTTACACTGGGACCTGATGGTCTGTTTACACTGGGACCTGATGGTCTGCTTGCAATGGAATCTGATGGTCTGTTTAACCTGGGACCTGATGGTCTGTTTACACTGGGATCTGATGGTCTGTTTACACTGGGACCTGATGGTCCGTTTACACTGGGATCTGATGGTCTGTTTACACTGGGACCTGATGGTCCGTTTACACTGGGATCTGATGGTCTGTTTACACTGGGAACTGATGGTCCTTTTACACTGGGATCTGATGGTCTGTTTACACTGGGACCTGATGGTCCGTTTACACTGGGATCTGATGGTCTGTTTACACTGGGACATGATGGTCTGTTTACACTGGGACCTGATGGTCTGTTTACACTGGGATCTGATGGTCTGCTTGCAATGGAATTTGATGGTTTGTTTACACTGCGATCTGATGGTCTGTTTACACTGGGACCTGATGGTCTGTTTACACTGGGACCTGATTGTCTGCTTGCACTGGAATCTGATGGTTTGTTTACACTGGGAACTGATGGTCTGTTTACACTGGGACCTGATGGTCTGTTTGCACTGGGACCTGATGGTTTGTTTACACTGGGATATGATGGTCTGTTTACACTGGGATCTGATGGTCTGTTTACACTGGGATCTGATGGTCTGTTTGCACTGGGACCTGATGGTCTGTTTACACTGGGATCTGAAGGTCTGTTTACACTGGGATCTGATGGTCTGTTTACACTGGGACCTGATGCTCTGTTTACACTCGATCTGATCGTCTGTTCACACTGGGATCTGATGGTCTGTTTACACTGGGACCTGATGGTCTGTTTGCACTGGGACCTGATGGTTTGTTTACACTGGGATATGATGGTCTGTTTACACTGGGATCTGATGGTCTGTTTACACTGGAATCTGATGGTCTGTTTACACTGGGACCTGATGGTTTGTTTACACTGGGATCTGATGGTCTGTTTACACTGGGATCTGATGGTCTGTTTACACTGGGATCTGATGTTTTGTTTACACTGGGACCTGATGGTTTGTTTACACTGGGATCTGATGGTCTGTTTACACTGGGATCTGATGGTTTGTTTACACTGGGACCTGATGGTCTGTTTACACTGGGATCTGATGGTTTGTTTACACTGGGACCTGATGGTTTGTTTACACTGGGATCTGATGGATTGTTTACACTGGGATCTGATGGTTTGTTTACACTGGGACCTGATGGTCTGTTTACACTGGGACCTGATGGTCTGTTTACACTGGGATCTGATGGTCTGTTTACACTGGGACCTGATGCTCTGTTTACACTCGATCTGATCGTCTGTTCACACTGGGATCTGATGGTCTGTTTACACTGGGACCTGATGGTCTTTTTACACTGGGACCTGATGGTCTGTTTACACTGGGACCTCATGGTCTGTTTACACTGGGACCTGATGGTTTGTTTACACTGGGATCTGATGGTCTGTTTACACTGGGATCTGATGGTCTGTTTACACTGGGATCTGATGTTTTGTTTACACTGGGACCTGATGGTTTGCTTACACTGGGATCTGATGGTCTGTTTACACTGGGATCTGATGGTTTGTTTGCACTGGGACCTGATGGTTTGTTTACACTGGGATATGATGGTCTGTTTACACTGGGATCTGATGGTCTGTTTACACTGGGATCTGATGGTCTGTTTGCACTGGGACCTGATGGTCTGTTTACACTGGGATCTGAAGGTCTGTTGACACTGGGATCTGATGGTCTGTTTACACTGGGACCTGATGCTCTGTTTACACTCGATCTGATCGTCTGTTCACACTGGGATCTGATGGTCTGTTTACACTGGGACCTGATGGTCCGTTTACACTGGGACATGATGGTCTGTTTACACTGGGACCTGATGGTCTGTTTACACTGGGATCTGATGGTCTGCTTGCAATGGAATCTGATGGTTTGTTTACACTGCGATCTGATGGTCTGTTTACACTGGGACCTGATGGTCTGTTTACACTGGGACCTGATGGTCTGCTTGCAATGGAATCTGATGGTCTGTTTAACCTGGGACCTGATGGTCTGTTTACACTGGGATCTGATGGTCTGTTTACACTGGGACCTGATGGTCCGTTTACACTGGGATCTGATGGTCTGTTTACACTGGGACCTGATGGTCCGTTTACACTGGGATCTGATGGTCTGTTTACACTGGGAACTGATGGTCCTTTTACACTGGGATCTGATGGTCTGTTTACACTGGGACCTGATGGTCCGTTTACACTGGGATCTGATGGTCTGTTTACACTGGGACATGATGGTCTGTTTACACTGGGACCTGATGGTCTGTTTACACTGGGATCTGATGGTCTGCTTGCAATGGAATCTGATGGTTTGTTTACACTGCGATCTGATGGTCTGTTTACACTGGGACCTGATGGTCTGTTTACACTGGGACCTGATTGTCTGCTTGCACTGGAATCTGATGGTTTGTTTACACTGGGAACTGATGGTCTGTTTACACTGGGACCTGATGGTCTGTTTGCACTGGGACCTGATGGTTTGTTTACACTGGGATATGATGGTCTGTTTACACTGGGATCTGATGGTCTGTTTACACTGGGATCTGATGGTCTGTTTGCACTGGGACCTGATGGTCTGTTTACACTGGGATCTGAAGGTCTGTTTACACTGGGATCTGATGGTCTGTTTACACTGGGACCTGATGCTCTGTTTACACTCGATCTGATCGTCTGTTCACACTGGGATCTGATGGTCTGTTTACACTGGGACCTGATGGTCTGTTTGCACTGGGACCTGATGGTTTGTTTACACTGGGATATGATGGTCTGTTTACACTGGGATCTGATGGTCTGTTTACACTGGAATCTGATGGTCTGTTTACACTGGGACCTGATGGTTTGTTTACACTGGGATCTGATGGTCTGTTTACACTGGGATCTGATGGTCTGTTTACACTGGGATCTGATGTTTTGTTTACACTGGGACCTGATGGTTTGTTTACACTGGGATCTGATGGTCTGTTTACACTGGGATCTGATGGTTTGTTTACACTGGGACCTGATGGTCTGTTTACACTGGGATCTGATGGTTTGTTTACACTGGGACCTGATGGTTTGTTTACACTGGGATCTGATGGATTGTTTACACTGGGATCTGATGGTTTGTTTACACTGGGACCTGATGGTCTGTTTACACTGGGACCTGATGGTCTGTTTACACTGGGATCTGATGGTCTGTTTACACTGGGACCTGATGCTCTGTTTACACTCGATCTGATCGTCTGTTCACACTGGGATCTGATGGTCTGTTTACACTGGGACCTGATGGTCTTTTTACACTGGGACCCGATGGTCTGTTTACACTGGGATCTGATTGTCTGTTTACACTGGGACCTGATGGTCCGTTTACACTGGGATCTGATGGTCTGTTTACACTGGGACCTGATGGTCTGTTTACACTGGGACCTGATGGTCTGTTTACACTGGGACCTGATGGTCTGTTCACACTGGGACCTCATGGTCTGTTTACACTGGGACCTGATGGTTTGTTTACACTGGGATCTGATGGTCTGTTTACACTGGGATCTGATGGTCTGTTTACACTGGGATCTGATGTTTTGTTTACACTGGGACCTGATGGTTTGTTTACACTGGGATCTGATGGTCTGTTTACACTGGGATCTGATGGTTTGTTTACACTGGGACCTGATGGTTTGTTTACACTGGGATCTGATGGATTGTTTACACTGGGATCTGATGGTTTGTTTACACTGGGACCTGATGGTCTGTTTACACTGGGACCTGATGGTCTGTTTACACTGGGACCTGATGGTCTGTTTACACTGGGACCTGATGGTCTGTTTACACTGGGACCTCATGGTCTGTTTACACTGGTACCTGATGGTTTGTTTACACTGGGATCTGATGGTCTGTTTACACTGGGATCTGATGGTCTGTTTACACTGGGATCTGATGTTTTGTTTACACTGGGACCTGATGGTTTGTTTACACTGGGATCTGATGGTCTGTTTACACTGGGATCTGATGGTTTGTTTGCACTGGGACCTGATGGTTTGTTTACACTGGGATATGATGGTCTGTTTACACTGGGATCTGATGGTCTGTTTACACTGGGATCTGATGGTCTGTTTGCACTGGGACCTGATGGTCTGTTTACACTGGGATCTGAAGGTCTGTTTACACTGGGATCTGATGGTCTGTTTACACTGGGACCTGATGCTCTGTTTACACTCGATCTGATCGTCTGTTCACACTGGGATCTGATGGTCTGTTTACACTGGGACCTGATGGTCCGTTTACACTGGGACCTGATGGTCTGTTTACACTGGGATCTGATGGTCTGTTTACACTGGGACCTGATGGTCTTTTTACACTGGGACCCGATGGTCTGTTTACAATGGGATCTGATTGTCTGTTTACACTGGGACCTGATGGTCTGTTTACACTGGGATCTGATGTTTTGTTTACACTGGGACCTGATGGTTTGTTTACACTGGGATCTGATGGATTGTTTACACTGGGATCTGATGGTTTGTTTACACTGGGATCTGATGGTTTGTTTACACTCGGATCTGATGGTCTGTTTACACTGGGATCTTATGGTCTGTTTACACTGGGACCTGATGGTCTGTTTACACTGGGATCTGATGGTCTGTTTACACTGGGATCTGATGGTTTGTTTACAATGGGACCTGATGGTCTGTTTACACTGGGATCTGATGGTCTGTTTACACTTGGATCTGATGGTCTGTTTACACTGGGGCCTGATGGTCTGTTTACACTGGGATCTGATGGACTGTTTACACTGGGATCTGATGGTCTGCTTGCACTGGAATCTGATGGTCTGTTTACACTGGGACCTGATGGTCTGCTTGCAATGGAATCTGATGGTCTGTTTACACTGGGACCTGATGGTCTGTTTACACTGGGATCTGATGGTCTGTTTACACTGGGACCTGATGGTCCGTTTACACTGGGATCTGATGGTCTGTTTACACTGGGACCTGATGGTCCGTTTACACTGGGATCTGATGGTCTGTTTACACTGGGAACTGATGGTCCTTTTACACTGGGATCTGATGGTCTGTTTACACTGGGACCTGATGGTCCGTTTACACTGGGATCTGATGGTCTGTTTACACTGGGACCTGATGGTCTGTTTACACTGGGACCTGATGGTCTGTTTACACTGGGATCTGATGGTCTGCTTGCAATGGAATCTGATGGTTTGTTTACACTGCGATCTTATGGTCTGTTTACACTGGGACCTGATGGTCTGTTTACACTGGGACCTGATGGTCTGCTTGCACTGGAATCTGATGGTTTGTTTACACTGGGAACTGATGGTCTGTTTACACTGGGACCTGATGGTCTGTTTGCACTGGGACCTGATGGTTTGTTTACACTGGGATATGATGGTCTGTTTACACTGGGATCTGATGGTCTGTTTACACTGGGATCTGATGGTCTGTTTGCACTGGGACCTGATGGTCTGTTTACACTGGGATCTGAAGGTCTGTTTACACTGGGATCTGATGGTCTGTTTACACTGGGACCTGATGCTCTGTTTACACTCGATCTGATCGTCTGTTCACACTGGGATCTGATGGTCTGTTTACACTGGGACCTGATGGTCCGTTTACACTGGGACCTGATGGTCTGTTTACACTGGGATCTGATGGTCTGTTTACACTGGGACCTGATGGTCTTTTTACACTGGGACCCGATGGTCTGTTTACACTGGGATCTGATTGTCTGTTTACACTGGGACCTGATGGTCTGTTTACACTGGAATCTGATGGTCTGTTTACACTGGGACCTGATGGTCTGTTTACACTGGGACCTCATGGTCTGTTTACACTGGGACCTGATGGTTTGTTTACACTGGGATCTGATGGTCTGTTTACACTGGGATCTGATGGTCTGTTTACACTGGGATCTGATGTTTTGTTTACACTGGGACCTGATGGTTTGTTTACACTGGGATCTGATGGTCTGTTTACACTGGGATCTGATGGTTTGTTTACACTGGGACCTGATGGTTTGTTTACACTGGGATCTGATGGATTGTTTACACTGGGATCTGATGGTTTGTTTACACTGGGATCTGATGGTTTGTTTACACTGGGATCTGATGGTTTGTTTACACTCGGATCTGATGGTCTGTTTACCCTGGGATCTGATGGTCTGTTTACACTGGGACCTGATGGTTTGTTTACACTGGGATATGATGGTTTGTTTACACTGAGATCTGATGGTCTGTTTACACTGGGATCTGATGGTCTGTTTACACTGGGATCTGATGGTTTGTTTACACTGGGACCTGATGGTCTGTTTACACTGGGATCTGATGGTCTGTTTACACTGGGACCTGATGGTCTGTTTACACTGGAATCTGATGGTCTGTTTACACTGGGATCTGATGGTCTGTTTACACTGGGACCTGATGGTCTGTTTACACTGGGACCTGATGGTCTGTATACACTGGGACCTGATGGTTTGTTTACACTGGGACCTGATCGACTGTTTACACTGGGACCTGATGGTCTGTTTACACTGGGATCTGATGGTCTGTTTACACTGGGATCTGATGGTTTGTTTACACTGGGACCTGATGGTCTGTTTACACTGGGACCTGATTGTCTGTTTACACTGGGACCTCATGGTCTGTTTACACTGCGATCTGATGGTCTGCTTGCACTGGAATCTGATGGTCTGTTTACACTGGGACCTGATGGTCTGTTTACACTGGGACCTGATGGTCTGTTTACACTGGGATCTGATGGTCTGTTTACACTGGGATCTGATGGTTTGTTTACAATGGGACCTGATGGTCTGTTTACACTGGGATCTGATGGTCTGTTTACACTTGGATCTGATGGTCTGTTTACACTGGGGCCTGATGGTCTGTTTACACTGGGATCTGATGGACTGTTTACACTGGGATCTGATGGTCTGCTTGCACTGGAATCTGATGGTCTGTTTACACTGGGACCTGATGGTCTGCTTGCAATGGAATCTGATGGTCTGTTTAACCTGGGACCTGATGGTCTGTTTACACTGGGATCTGATGGTCTGTTTACACTGGGACCTGATGGTCCGTTTACACTGGGATCTGATGGTCTGTTTACACTGGGACCTGATGGTCCGTTTACACTGGGATCTGATGGTCTGTTTACACTGGGAACTGATGGTCCTTTTACACTGGGATCTGATGGTCTGTTTACACTGGGACCTGATGGTCCGTTTACACTGGGATCTGATGGTCTGTTTACACTGGGACATGATGGTCTGTTTACACTGGGACCTGATGGTCTGTTTACACTGGGATCTGATGGTCTGCTTGCAATGGAATCTGATGGTTTGTTTACACTGCGATCTGATGGTCTGTTTACACTGGGACCTGATGGTCTGTTTACACTGGGACCTGATGGTCTGCTTGCACTGGAATCTGATGGTTTGTTTACACTGGGAACTGATGGTCTGTTTACACTGGGACCTGATGGTCTGTTTGCACTGGGACCTGATGGTTTGTTTACACTGGGATATGATGGTCTGTTTACACTGGGATCTGATGGTCTGTTTACACTGGGATCTGATGGTCTGTTTGCACTGGGACCTGATGGTCTGTTTACACTGGGATCTGAAGGTCTGTTTACACTGGGATCTGATGGTCTGTTTACACTGGGACCTGATGCTCTGTTTACACTCGATCTGATCGTCTGTTCACACTGGGATCTGATGGTCTGTTTACACTGGGACCTGATGGTCTGTTTGCACTGGGACCTGATGGTTTGTTTACACTGGGATATGATGGTCTGTTTACACTGGGATCTGATGGTCTGTTTACACTGGGATCTGATGGTCTGTTTACACTGGGACCTGATGGTTTGTTTACACTGGGATCTGATGGTCTGTTTACACTGGGATCTGATGGTCTGTTTACACTGGGATCTGATGTTTTGTTTACACTGGGACCTGATGGTTTGTTTACACTGGGATCTGATGGTCTGTTTACACTGGGATCTGATGGTTTGTTTACACTGGGACCTGATGGTCTGTTTACACTGGGATCTGATGGTTTGTTTACACTGGGACCTGATGGTTTGTTTACACTGGGATCTGATGGATTGTTTACACTGGGATCTGATGGTTTGTTTACACTGGGACCTGATGGTCTGTTTACACTGGGACCTGATGGTCTGTTTACACTGGGATCTGATGGTCTGTTTACACTGGGACCTGATGCTCTGTTTACACTCGATCTGATCGTCTGTTCACACTGGGATCTGATGGTCTGTTTACACTGGGACCTGATGGTCTTTTTACACTGGGACCCGATGGTCTGTTTACACTGGGATCTGATTGTCTGTTTACACTGGGACCTGATGGTCCGTTTACACTGGGATCTGATGGTCTGTTTACACTGGGACCTGATGGTCTGTTTACACTGGGACCTGATGGTCTGTTTACACTGGGACCTGATGGTCTGTTCACACTGGGACCTCATGGTCTGTTTACACTTGGACCTGATGGTTTGTTTACACTGGGATCTGATGGTCTGTTTACACTGGGATCTGATGGTCTGTTTACACTGGGATCTGATGTTTTGTTTACACTGGGACCTGATGGTTTGTTTACACTGGGATCTGATGGTCTGTTTACACTGGGATCTGATGGTTTGTTTACACTGGGACCTGATGGTTTGTTTACACTGGGATCTGATGGATTGTTTACACTGGGATCTGATGGTTTGTTTACACTGGGACCTGATGGTCTGTTTACACTGGGACCTGATGGTCTGTTTACACTGGGACCTGATGGTCTGTTTACACTGGGACCTGATGGTCTGTTTACACTGGGACCTCATGGTCTGTTTACACTGGGACCTGATGGTTTGTTTACACTGGGATCTGATAGTCTGTTTACACTGGGATCTGATGGTCTGTTTACACTGGGATCTGATGTTTTGTTTACACTGGGACCTGATGGTTTGTTTACACTGGGATCTGATGGTCTGTTTACACTGGGATCTGATGGTTTGTTTACACTGGGACCTGATGGTTTGTTTACACTGGGATCTGATGGATTGTTTACACTGGGATCTGATGGTTTGTTTACACTGGGATCTGATGGTTTGTTTACACTGGGATCTGATGGTTTGTTTACACTCGGATCTGATGGTCTGTTTACACTGGGATCTGATGGTCTGTTTACACTGGGACCTGATGGTTTGTTTACACTGGGATCTGATGGTTTGTTTACACTGAGATCTGATGGTCTGTTTACACTGGGATCTGATGGTCTGTTTACACTGGGATCTGATGGTCTGTTTACACTGGGACCTGATGGTCTGTTTACACTGGGACCTGATGGTCTGTTTACACTGGGATCTGATGGTCTGTTTACACTGGGACCTGATGGTCTGTTTACACTGGAATCTGATGGTCTGTTTACACTGGGATCTGATGGTCTGTTTACACTGGGACCTGATGGTCTGTTTACACTGGGACCTGATGGTCTGTATACACTGGGACCTGATGGTTTGTTTACACTGGGACCTGATGGTCTGTTTACACTGGGACCTGATGGTCTGTTTACACTGGGATCTGATGGTCTGTTTACACTGGGATCTGTTGGTTTGTTTACACTGGGACCTGATGGTCTGTTTACACTGGGACCTGTTTGTCTGTTTACACTGGGACCTCATGGTCTGTTTACACTGCGATCTGATGGTCTGCTTGCACTGGAATCTGATGGTCTGTTTACACTGGGACCTGATGGTCTGTTTACACTGGGACCTGATGGTCTGTTTACACTGGGATCTGATGGTCTGTTTACACTGGGATCTGATGGTTTGTTTACAATGGGACCTGATGGTCTGTTTACACTGGGATCTGATGGTCTGTTTACACTTGGATCTGATGCACTGTTTACACTGGGGCCTGATGGTCTGTTTACACTGGGATCTGATGGACTGTTTACACTGGGATCTGATGGTCTGCTTGCACTGGAATCTGATGGTCTGTTTACACTGGGACCTGATGGTCTGCTTGCAATGGAATCTGATGGTCTGTTTAACCTGGGACCTGATGGTCTGTTTACACTGGGATCTGATGGTCTGTTTACACTGGGACCTGATGGTCCGTTTACACTGGGATCTGATGGTCTGTTTACACTGGGACCTGATGGTCCGTTTACACTGGGATCTGATGGTCTGTTTACACTGGGAACTGATGGTCCTTTTACACTGGGATCTGATGGTCTGTTTACACTGGGACCTGATGGTCCGTTTACACTGGGATCTGATGGTCTGTTTACACTGGGACATGATGGTCTGTTTACACTGGGACCTGATGGTCTGTTTACACTGGGATCTGATGGTCTGCTTGCAATGGAATCTGATGGTTTGTTTACACTGCGATCTGATGGTCTGTTTACACTGGGACCTGATGGTCTGTTTACACTGGGACCTGATGGTCTGCTTGCACTGGAATCTGATGGTTTGTTTACACTGGGAACTGATTGTCTGTTTACACTGGGACCTGATGGTCTGTTTACACTGCGATCTGATGGTCTGCTTGCACTGGAATCTGATGGTCTGTTTACACTGGGACCTGATGGTCTGTTTACACTGGGACCTGATGGTCTGTTTACACTGGGATCTGATGGTCTGTTTACACTGG
Source organism: Heptranchias perlo (assembly GCF_035084215.1). Taxonomy (NCBI): domain Eukaryota; kingdom Metazoa; phylum Chordata; class Chondrichthyes; order Hexanchiformes; family Hexanchidae; genus Heptranchias; species Heptranchias perlo. Next base: position 4,808,306 of record NC_090349.1, read on the forward strand.
GATCTGATGGTTTGTTTACAATGGGACCTGATGGTCTGTTTACACTGGGATCTGATGGTGTGTTTACACTTGGATCTGATGGTCTGTTTACACTGGGGCCTGATGGTCTGTTTACACTGGGATCTGATGGACTGTTTACACTGGGATCTGATGGTCTGCTTGCACTGGAATCTGATGGTCTGTTTACACTGGGACCTGATGGTCTGCTTGCAATGGAATCTGATGGTCTGTTTAACCTGGGACCTGATGGTCTGTTTACACTGGGATCTGATGGTCTGTTTACACTGGGACCTGATGGTCCGTTTACACTGGGATCTGATGGTCTGTTTACACTGGGACCTGATGGTCCGTTTACACTGGGATCTGATGGTCTGTTTACACTGGGAACTGATGGTCCTTTTAAACTGGGATCTGATGGTCTGTTTACACTGGGACCTGATGGTCCGTTTACACTGGGATCTGATGGTCTGTTTACACTGGGACATGATGGTCTGTTTACACTGGGACCTGATGGTCTGTTTACACTGGGATCTGATGGTCTGCTTGCAATGGAATCTGATGGTTTGTTTACACTGCGATCTGATGGTCTGTTTACACTGGGACCTGATGGTCTGTTTACACGGGACCTGATGGTCTGCTTGCACTGGAATCTGATGGTTTGTTTACACTGGGAACTGATGGTCTGTTTACACTGGGACCTGATGGTCTGTTTGCACTGGGACCTGATGGTTTGTTTACACTGGGATATGATGGTCTGTTTACACTGGGATCTGATGGTCTGTTTACACTGGGATCTGATGGTCTGTTTGCACTGGGACCTGATGGTCTGTTTACACTGGGATCTGAAGGTCTGTTTACACTGGGATCTGATGGTCTGTTTACACTGGGACCTGATGCAATGTTTACACTCGATCTGATCGTCTGTTCACACTGGGATCTGATGGTCTGTTTACACTGGGACCTGATGGTCTGTTTACACTGGGATCTGATGGTCTGTTTACACTGGGACCTGATGGTCTGTTTACACTGGGTCCTGATGGTCTGTTTACACTGGGATCTGATGGTCTGTTTACACTGGGACCTGATGGTCTGTCTACACTGGGACCTGATGGTCTGTTTACACTGGGACCTGATGGTCTGTTTACACTGGGACCTGATGGTCTGTTTACACTGGAATCTGATGGTCTGTTTACACTGGGATCTGATGGTCTGTTTACACTGGGACCTGATGGTCTGTTTACACTGGGACCTGATGGTCTGTATACACTGGGACCTGATGGTTTGTTTACACTGGGACCTGATGGTCTGTTTACACTGGGACCTGATGGTCTGTTTACACTGGGATCTGATGGTCTGTTTACACTGGGATCTGATGGTTTGTTTAAACTGGGACCTGATGGTCTGTTTACACTGGGACCTGATTGTCTGTTTACACTGGGACCTGATGGTCTGTTTACACTGCGATCTGATGGTCTGCTTGCACTGGAATCTGATGGTCTGTTTACACTGGGACCTGATGGTCTGTTTACACTGGGACCTGATGGTCTGTTTACACTGGGATCTGATGGTCTGTTTACACTGGGATCTGATGGTCTGTTTACACTGGGACCTGATGGTCTGTTTACACTGGGATCTGATGGTCTGTTTACACTGGGATCTGATGGTTTGTTTACACTGGGACCTGATGGTCTGTTTACACTGGGACCTGATTGTCTGTTTGCACTGGGACCTGATGGTCTGTTTACACTGCGATCTGATGGTCTGCTTGCACTGGAATCTGATGGTCTGTTTACACTGGGACCTGATGGTCTGTTTACACTGGGACCTGATGGTCTGTTTACACTGGGATCTGATGGTCTGTTTACACTGGGATCTGATGGCTTGTTTACAATGGGACCTGATGGTCTGTTTACACTGGGACCTGATGGTCTGTTTACACTGGGATCTGATGGTCTGTTTACACTGGGATCTGATGGTCTGTTTACACTGGGGCCTGATGGTCTGTTTACACTGGGATCTGATGGACTGTTTACACTGGGATCTGATGGTCTGCTTGCACTGGAATCTGATGGTCTGTTTACACTGGGACCTGATGGTCTGTTTACACTGGGAACTGATGGTCCGTTTACACTGGGACCTGATGGTCTGTTTACACTGGGATCTGATGGTCTGTTTACACTGGGACCTGATGGTCCGTTTACACTGGGATCAGATGGTCTGTTTACACTGGGACCTGATGGTCCGTTTACACTGGGATCTGATGGTCTGTTTACACTGGGAACTGATGGTCCGTTTACACTGGGATCTGGTGGTCTTTTTACACTGGGACCTGATGGTCCGTTTACACTGGGACCTGATGGTCTGTTTACACTGGGACCTGATGGTCTGCTTGCACTGGAATCTGATGGTTTGTTTACACTGGGAACTGATGGTCTGTTTACACTGGGACCTGATGGTCCGTTTACACTGGGACCTGATGGTCTGTTTACACTGGGACCTGATGGTTTGTTTACACTGGGATATGATGGTCTGTTTACACTGGGATCTGATGGTCTGTTTACACTGGGACCTGATGGTCCGTTTACACTGGGATCTGATGGACTGTTTACACTGGGATCTGATGGTCTGTTTACACTGGGATCTTCTGGTTTGTTTACACTGGGACCTGATGGTTTGTTTACAATGGGATCTGATGGATTGTTTACACTGGGATCTGATGGTTTGTTTACACTGGGATCTGATGGTTTGTTTACACTGGGATCTGATGGTTTGTTTACACTGGGATCTGATGGTCTGTTTACACTGGGATCTGATGGTCTGTTTACACTGGGAACTGATGGTTTGTTTACACTGGGATCTGATGGTTTGTTTACACTGAGATCTGATGGTCTGTTTACACTGGGATCTGATGGTCTGTATACACTGGGATCTGATGGTCTGTTTACACTGGGATCTGATGGTCTGTTTACACTGGGGTCTGATGGTCTGTTTACACTGGGATCTGATGGTTTGTTTACACTGGGATCTGATGGTTTGTTTACACTGGGATCTGATGGTCTGTTTACACTCGGACCTGATGGTCTGTTTACACTGGGATCTGATGGTTTGTTTACACTGGGACCTGGTGGTCTGTTTACACTGGGATCTGATGGCTTGTTTACACTGGGACCTGATGGTTTGTTTACACTGGGACCTGATGGTTTGTTTACACTGTGACCTGATGGTTTGTTTACACTGCGATCTGATGGTTTGTTTACACTGTGACCTGATGGTTTGTTTACACTGCGATCTGATGGTCTGTTTACACTGGGACCTGATGGTCTGTTTACACTGGGATCTGGTGGTCTGTTCACACTGGGACCTGATGGTCTGTTTACACTCGATCTGATGGTCTGTTTACACTGGGATCTGATGGTCTGTTTACACTGGGACCTTTTGGTCTGTTTACACTGGGATCTGATTGTCTGTTTACACTGGGACCTGATGGTCTGTTTACACTGGGTCCTGATGGTTTGTTTACACTGGGACCTGATGGTCTGTTTACACTGGGATCTGATGGTCTGTTTACACTGGGACCTGATGGTCTGTTTACACTGGGACCTGATGGTCTGTTTACACTGGGATCTGATGGTCTGTTTACACTGGGACCTGATGGTCTGTTTACACTGGAATCTGATGGTCTGTTTACACTGGGATCTGATGGTCTGTTTACACTGGGACCTGATGGTCTGTTTACACTGGGACCTGATGGTCTGTATACACTGGGACCTGATGGTTTGTTTACACTGGGACCTGATGGTCTGTTTACACTGGGACCTGATGGTCTGTTTACACTGGGATCTGATGGTTTGTTTACACTGGGACCTGATTTTCTGTTTACACTGGGACCTGATGGTCTGTTTACACTGGGACCTGATGGTCTGTTTACACTGCGATCTGATGGTCTGCTTGCACTGGAATCTGATGGTCAGTTTACACTGGGACCTGATGGTCTGTTTACACTGGGACCTGATGGTCCGTTTACACTGGTATCTGATGGTCTTGTTGCACTGGAATCTGATGGTCAGTTTACACTGGGACCTGATGGTCTGTTTACACTGGGATCTTCTGGTGTGTTTACACTGGGACCTGATGGTTTGTTTACAATGGGATCTGATGGATTGTTTACACTGGGATCTGATGGTTTGTTTACACTGGGATCTGATGGTTTGTTTACACTGGGATCTGATGGTTTGTTTACACTGGGATCTGATGGTCTGTTTACACTGGGATCTGATGGTCTGTTTACACTGGGAACTGATGGTTTGTTTACACTGGGATCTGATGGTTTGTTTACACTGAGATCTGATGGTCTGTTTACACTGGGATCTGATGGTCTGTATACACTGGGATCTGATGGTCTGTTTACACTGGGATCTGATGGTCTGTTTACACTGGGGTCTGATGGTCTGTTTACACTGGGATCTGATGGTTTGTTTACACTGGGATCTGATGGTTTGTTTACACTGGGATCTGATGGTCTGTTTACACTCGGACCTGATGGTCTGTTTACACTGGGATCTGATGGTTTGTTTACACTGGGACCTGGTGGTCTGTTTACACTGGGATCTGATGGCTTGTTTACACTGGGACCTGATGGTTTGTTTACACTGGGACCTGATGGTTTGTTTACACTGTGACCTGATGGTTTGTTTACACTGCGATCTGATGGTTTGTTTACACTGTGACCTGATGGTTTGTTTACACTGCGATCTGATGGTCTGTTTACACTGGGACCTGATGGTCTGTTTACACTGGGATCTGGTGGTCTGTTCACACTGGGACCTGATGGTCTGTTTACACTCGATCTGATGGTCTGTTTACACTGGGATCTGATGGTCTGTTTACACTGGGACCTTTTGGTCTGTTTACACTGGGATCTGATTGTCTGTTTACACTGGGACCTGATGGTCTGTTTACACTGGGTCCTGATGGTTTGTTTACACTGGGACCTGATGGTCTGTTTACACTGGGATCTGATGGTCTGTTTACACTGGGACCTGATGGTCTGTTTACACTGGGACCTGATGGTCTGTTTACACTGGGATCTGATGGTCTGTTTACACTGGGACCTGATGGTCTGTTTACACTGGAATCTGATGGTCTGTTTACACTGGGATCTGATGGTCTGTTTACACTGGGACCTGATGGTCTGTTTACACTGGGACCTGATGGTCTGTATACACTGGGACCTGATGGTTTGTTTACACTGGGACCTGATGGTCTGTTTACACTGGGACCTGATGGTCTGTTTACACTGGGATCTGATGGTTTGTTTACACTGGGACCTGATTTTCTGTTTACACTGGGACCTGATGGTCTGTTTACACTGGGACCTGATGGTCTGTTTACACTGCGATCTGATGGTCTGCTTGCACTGGAATCTGATGGTCAGTTTACACTGGGACCTGATGGTCTGTTTACACTGGGACCTGATGGTCCGTTTACACTGGTATCTGATGGTCTTGTTGCACTGGAATCTGATGGTCAGTTTACACTGGGACCTGATGGTCTGTTTACACTGGGATCTGATGGTCTGTTTACACTGGGACCTGATTGTCCGTTTACACTGGGATCTGATGGTCTGTTTACACTGGGACCTGATGGTCTGTTTACACTGGGATCTGATGGTCTGTTTACACTGGGACCTGATGGTCTGTTTACACTGGGACCTGATGGTCTGTTTACACTGGGACCTGATGGTCTGTTTACACTGGGACCTGATGGTCTGTTTACAATGGGATCTGATGGTCTGTTTACACTGGGACCTGATGGTTTGTTTACACTGGGATCTGATGGTCTGTTTACACTGGGACCTGATGGTCTGTTTACACTGGGACCTGATGGTTTGTTTACACTGGGATCTGATGGTCTGTTTACACTGGGATCTGATGGTCTGTTTACACTGGGATCTGATGGTTTGTTTACACTGGGACCTGATGGTTTGTTTACACTGGGATCTGATGGTTTGTTTACACTGGGACCTGATGGTTTGTTTACACTGGGATCTGATGGTTTGTTTGCACTGGGATCTGATGCTTTGTTTACACTGGGATCTGATGGTTTGTTTACACTTGGATCTGATGGTTTGTTTACACTGGGATCTGATGGTCTGTTTACTCTGGGATCTGATGCTCTGTTTACACTGTGATCTGATGGTCTGTTTACACTGGGACCTGATGGTTTGTTTACACTGGGATCTGATGTTTTGTTTACACTGGGATCTGATGGTCTGTTTACACTGGGATCTGATGTTCTGTATACACTGGGATCTGATGGTCTGTTTACACTGGGATCTGATGGTTTGTTTACACTGGGATCTGATGTTCTCATTACACTGGGATCTGATGGTTTGTTTACACTGGGATCTGATGGTTTGTTTACACTGGGATCTGATGGTCTGTTTACACTGGGATCTGATGGTCTGTTTACACTGGGATCTGATGGTTTGTTTACACTGGGATATGATGGTTTGTTTACACTGGGACCTGATGGTTTGTTTACACTGGGACCTGATGGTTTGTTTACACTGCGATCTGATGGTCTGTTTACACTGGGACCTGATGGTCTGTTTACACTGGGATCTGGTGGTCTGTTTACACTGGGATCTGATGATTTGTTTACACTGGGACCTGATGGTCTGTTTACACTGGGACCTGATGGTCTGTTTACACTGGGACCTGATGCTCTGTTTACACTCGATTTGATGGTCTGTTTACACTGGGATATGATGGTCTGTTTACACTGGGACCTGATGGTCTGTTTACACTGGGATCTGATGGTCTGTTTACACTGGGACCTGATGGTCTGTATACACTGGGACCTGATGATTTGTTTACACTGGGACCTGATGGTCTGTTTACACTGGGATCTGATGATCTGTTTACACTGGGAGCTGATGGTCTGTTTACACTGGGATCTGATGGTCTGTTTACACTGGGACCTGATGGTCTGTTTACACTGGGATCTGATGGTCTGTTTACACTGGGACCTGATGGTCTGTTTACACTGGGATCTAATGGTCTGCTTGCACTGGAATCTGATGGTCTGTTTACACTGGGATCTGATGGTCTGTTTACACTGGGACCTGATGGTCTGTTTACACTGGGACCTGATGGTCTGTTTACACTGGGACCTGATGGTCTGTTTACACTGGGATCGAATGGTCTGCTTGCACTGGAATCTGATGGTCTGTTTACATTGCGATCTGATGGTCTGTTTACACTGGGACCTGATGGTCTGTTTACACTGGGACCTCATGGTCTGTATACACTGGGACCTGATGGTTTGTTTACACTGTGACCTGATGGTCAGTTTACACTGGGACCTGATGGTCTGTTCACACTGGGATCTGATGGTCTGTTTACACTGGGATCTGATCGTTTGTTTACAATGGGACCTGATGGTCTGTTTACACTGGGACCTGATGGTCTGTTTACACTGGGACCTGATGGTCTGTTTACACTGCGATCTGATGGTCTGTTTACACTGGGATCTGATGGTCTGTTTAAACTGGGACCTGATGGTCTGTTTACACTGGGATCTGATGGTCTGTTTACACTGGGATCTGATGGTCTGTTTACACTGGGACCTGATGGTCTGTTTACACTGGGACCTGATGGTCTGTTTACACTGGGACCTGATGGTCTGTTTACACTGGGACCTGATGGTCTGTTTACAATGGGATCTGATGGTCTGTTTACACTGGGACCTGATGGTTTGTTTACACTGGGATCTGATGGTCTGTTTACACTGGGACCTGATGGTCTGTTTACACTGGGACCTGATGGTTTGTTTACACTGGGATCTGATGGTCTGTTTACACTGGGATCTGATGGTCTGTTTACACTGGGATCTGATGGTTTGTTTACACTGGGACCTGATGGTTTGTTTACACTGGGATCTGATGGTTTGTTTACACTGGGACCTGATGGTTTGTTTACACTGGGATCTGATGGTTTGTTTGCACTGGGATCTGATGCTTTGTTTACACTGGGATCTGATGGTTTGTTTACACTTGGATCTGATGGTTTGTTTACACTGGGATCTGATGGTCTGTTTACTCTGGGATCTGATGCTCTGTTTACACTGTGATCTGATGGTCTGTTTACACTGGGACCTGATGGTTTGTTTACACTGGGATCTGATGTTTTGTTTACACTGGGATCTGATGGTCTGTTTACACTGGGATCTGATGTTCTGTATACACTGGGATCTGATGGTCTGTTTACACTGGGATCTGATGGTTTGTTTACACTGGGATCTGATGTTCTCATTACACTGGGATCTGATGGTTTGTTTACACTGGGATCTGATGGTTTGTTTACACTGGGATCTGATGGTCTGTTTACACTGGGATCTGATGGTCTGTTTACACTGGGATCTGATGGTTTGTTTACACTGGGATATGATGGTTTGTTTACACTGGGACCTGATGGTTTGTTTACACTGGGACCTGATGGTTTGTTTACACTGCGATCTGATGGTCTGTTTACACTGGGACCTGATGGTCTGTTTACACTGGGATCTGGTGGTCTGTTTACACTGGGATCTGATGATTTGTTTACACTGGGACCTGATGGTCTGTTTACACTGGGACCTGATGGTCTGTTTACACTGGGACCTGATGCTCTGTTTACACTCGATTTGATGGTCTGTTTACACTGGGATATGATGGTCTGTTTACACTGGGACCTGATGGTCTGTTTACACTGGGATCTGATGGTCTGTTTACACTGGGACCTGATGGTCTGTATACACTGGGACCTGATGATTTGTTTACACTGGGACCTGATGGTCTGTTTACACTGGGATCTGATGATCTGTTTACACTGGGAGCTGATGGTCTGTTTACACTGGGATCTGATGGTCTGTTTACACTGGGACCTGATGGTCTGTTTACACTGGGATCTGATGGTCTGTTTACACTGGGACCTGATGGTCTGTTTACACTGGGATCTAATGGTCTGCTTGCACTGGAATCTGATGGTCTGTTTACACTGGGATCTGATGGTCTGTTTACACTGGGACCTGATGGTCTGTTTACACTGGGACCTGATGGTCTGTTTACACTGGGACCTGATGGTCTGTTTACACTGGGATCGAATGGTCTGCTTGCACTGGAATCTGATGGTCTGTTTACATTGCGATCTGATGGTCTGTTTACACTGGGACCTGATGGTCTGTTTACACTGGGACCTCATGGTCTGTATACACTGGGACCTGATGGTTTGTTTACACTGTGACCTGATGGTCAGTTTACACTGGGACCTGATGGTCTGTTCACACTGGGATCTGATGGTCTGTTTACACTGGGATCTGATCGTTTGTTTACAATGGGACCTGATGGTCTGTTTACACTGGGACCTGATGGTCTGTTTACACTGGGACCTGATGGTCTGTTTACACTGCGATCTGATGGTCTGTTTACACTGGGATCTGATGGTCTGTTTAAACTGGGACCTGATGGTCTGTTTACACTGGGATCTGATGGTCTGTTTACACTGGGATCTGATGGTCTGCTTGCACTGGAATCTGATGGTCTGTTTACACTGGGACCTGATGGTCTGTTTACACTGGGACCTGATGGTCCGTTTACACTGGGATCTGATGGTCTTCTTGCACTGGAATCTGATGGTCTGTTTACACTGGGACCTGATGGTCTGTTTACACTGGGATCTGATGGTCTGTTTACACTGGGACCTGATGGTCCGTTTACACTGGGATCTGATGGTCTGTTTACACTGGGACCTGATGGTCTGTTTACACTGGGATCTGATGGTTTGTTTACACTGGGACCTGATGGTCTGTTTATAATGGGACCTGATGGTCTGTTTACACTGGGACCTGATGGTCTGTTTACACTGGGATCTGATGGTCTGCTTGCACTGGAATCTGATGGTTTGTTTACACTGCGATCTGATGGTTTGTTTACACTGGGACCTGCTGGTCTGTTTACACTGGGAACTGATGGTCTGTTTACACTGGGACCTGATGGTCTGTTTACACTGGGACCTGATGGTCTGTTTACACTGGGACCTGATGGTCTGTTTACACTGGGACCTGATGGTCTGTTTACACTGGGATCTGATGGTCTGTTTACACTGGGACCTGATGGTTTGTTTACGCTGGGATCTGATGGTCTGTTTACACTGGGACCTGATGGTCTGTTTACACTGGGACCTGATGGTTTGTTTACACTGGGATCTGATGGTCTGTTTACACTGGGATCTGATGGTCTGTTTACACTGGGATCTGATGGTTTGTTTACACTGGGACCTGATGGTTTGTTTACACTGGGATCTGATGGTTTGTTTACACTGGGACCTGATGGTTTGTTTACACTGGGATCTGATGTTTTGTTTGCACTGGGATCTGATGCTTTGTTTACACTGGGATCTGATGGTTTGTTTACACTTGGATCTGATGGTTTGTTTACACTGGGATCTGATGGTTTGTTTACACTGGGATCTGATGGTCTGTTTACTCTGGGATCTGATGCTCTGTTTACACTTTGATCTGATGGTCTGTTTACACTGGGACCTGATGGTTTGTTTACACTGGGATCTGATGGTTTGTTTACACTGGGATCTGATGGTCTGTTTACACTGGGATCTGACGTTCTGTATACACTGGGATCTGATGGTCTGTTTACACTGGGATCTGATGGTTTGTTTACACTGGGATCTGATGTTCTCATTACACTGGGATCTGATGGTTTGTTTACACTGGGATCTGATGGTTTGTTTACACTGGGATCTGATGGTCTGTTTACACTGGGATCTGATGGTCTGTTTACACTGGGATCTGATGGTTTGTTTACACTGGGATATGATGGTTTGTTTACACTGGGACCTGATGGTTTGTTTACACTGGGACCTGATGGTTTGTTTACTATGCGATCTGATGGTCTGTTTACACTGGGACCTGATGGTCTGTTTACACTGGGATCTGGTGGTCTGTTTACACTGGGATCTGATGATTTGTTTACACTGGGACCTGATGGTCTGTTTACACTGGGACCTGATGGTCTGTTTACACTGGGACCTGATGCTCTGTTTACACTCGATTTGATGGTCTGTTTACACTGGGATATGATGGTCTGTTTACACTGGGACCTGATGGTCTGTTTACACTGGGATCTGATGGTCTGTTTACACTGGGACCTGATGGTCTGTTTACACTGGGACCTGATGATTTGTTTACACTGGGACCTGATGGTCTGTTTACACTGGGATCTGATGATCTGTTTACACTGGGAGCTGATGGTCTGTTTACACTGGGACCTGATGGTTTGTTTACACTGCGATCTGATGGTCTGTTTACACTGGGACCTGATGGTCTGTTTACACTGGGATCTGGTGGTCTGTTTACACTGGGATCTGATGATTTGTTTACACTGGGACCTGATGGTCTGTTTACACTGGGACCTGATGGTCTGTTTACACTGGGACCTGATGCTCTGTTTACACTCGATTTGATGGTCTGTTTACACTGGGATATGATGGTCTGTTTACACTGGGACCTGATGGTCTGTTTACACTGGGATCTGATGGTCTGTTTACACTGGGACCTGATGGTCTGTTTACACTGGGACCTGATGATTTGTTTACACTGGGACCTGATGGTCTGTTTACACTGGGATCTGATGATCTGTTTACACTGGGAGCTGATGGTCTGTTTACACTGGGATCTGATGGTCTGTTTACACTGGGACCTGATGGTCTGTTTACACTGGGATCTGATGGTCTGTTTACACTGGGACCTGATGGTCTGTTTACACTGGGATCTAATGGTCTGCTTGCACTGGAATCTGATGGTCTGTTTACACTGGGATCTGATGGTCTGTTTACACTGGGACCTGATGGTCTGTTTACACTGGGACCTGATGGTCTGTTTACACTGGGACCTGATGGTCTGTTTACACTGGGATCTAATGGTCTGCTTGCACTGGAATCTGATGGTCTGTTTACATTGCGATCTGATGGTCTGTTTACACTGGGACCTGATGGTCTGTTTACACTGGGACCTCATGTTCTGTATACACTGGGACCTGATGGTTTGTTTACACTGTGACCTGATGGTCTGTTTACACTGGGACCTGATGGTCTGCTTACACTGGGACCTGATGGTCTGTTTACACTGGGACCTGATGCTCTGTTTACACTCGATTTGATGGTCTGTTTACACTGGGACCTGATGGTCTGTTTACACTGGGACCTGATGGTCTGTTTACACTGCGATCTGATGGTCTGTTTACACTGGGACCTGCTGGTCTGTTTACACTGGGACCTGATGGTTTGTTTACACTGGGATCTGATGGTCTATTTACACTGGGATCTGATGGTCTGTTTACACTGGGACCTGATGGTCTGTTTACACTGGGATCTGATGGTCTGTTTACACTGGGATCTGATGGTCTGCTTGCACTGGAATCTGATGGTCTGTTTACACTGGGACCTGATGGTCTGTTTACACTGGGACCTGATGGTCCGTTTACACTGGGATCTGATGGTCTTCTTGCACTGGAATCTGATGGTCGGTTTACACTGGGACCTGATGGTCTGTTTACACTGGGATCTGATGGTCTGTTTACACGGGGACCTGATGGTCCGTTTACACTGGGATCTGATGGTCTGTTTACACTGGGACCTGATGGTCTGTTTACACTGGGATCTGATGGTTTGTTTACACTGGGACCTGATGGTCTGTTTATAATGTGACCTGATGGTCTGTTTACACTGGGACCTGATGGTCTGTTTACACTGGGATCTGATGGTCTGCTTGCACTGGAATCTGATGGTTTGTTTACACTGCGATCTGATGGTTTGTTTACACTGGGACCTGCTGGTCTGTTTACACTGGGACCTGATGGTCTGTTTACACTGGGACCTGATGGTTTGTTTACACTGGGATCTGATGGTCTATTTACACTGGGATCTGATGGTCTGTTTACACTGGGACATGTTGGTCTGTTTACACTGGGACCTGATGGTCTGTTTACACTGGGACCTGATGGTCTGTTTACACTGGGACCTGATGGTCCGTTTACACTGGGACCTGATGGTCTGTTTACACTGGAATCTGATGGTCCGTTTACACTGGGACCTGATGGTCTGATTACACTGGGACCTGATGGTCTGTTTACACTGGGACATGATGGTCTGTTTACACTGGGACCTGATGGTCTGTTTACACTGGAATCTGATGGTCTGTTTACACTGGGACCTGATGGTCTGTTTACACTGGGATCTGATGGTTTGTTTACACTGGAATCTGATGGTTTGTTTACACTGGAATCTGATGGTCTGTTTACACTGGGATATGATGGTTTGTTTACACTGCGATCTGATGGTCTGTTTACACTGGGACCTGATGGTCTGTTTACACTGGGATCTAATGGTCTGCTTGCACTGGAATCTGATGGTCTGTTTACACTGGGATCTGATGGTCTGTTTACACTGGGACCTGATGGTCTGTTTACACTGGGATCTAATGGTCTGCTTGCACTGGAATTTGATGGTCTGTTTACATTGCGATCTGATGGTCTGTTTACACTGGGACCTGATGGTCTGTTTACACTGGGACCTCATGGTCTGTATACACTGGGACCTGATGGTTTGTTTACACTGTGACCTGATGGTCTGTTTACACTGGGACCTGATGGTCTGTTTACACTGGGACCTGATGGTCTGTTTACACTGGGACCTGATGCTCTGTTTACACTCGATTTGATGGTCTGTTTACACTGGGACCTGATGGTCTGTTTACACTGGGACCTGATGGTCCGTTTACACTGGGACCTGATGGTCTGTTTACACTGGAATCTGATGGTCCGTTTACACTGGGACCTGATGGTCTGTTTACACTGGGACCTGATGGTCTGTTTACACTGGGACCTGATGGTCTGTTTACACTGGGACCTGATGGTCTGTTTACACTGGAATCTGGTGGTCTGTTTACACTGGGACCTGATGGTCTGTTTACACTGGGATCTGATGGTTTGTTTACACTAGGACCTGATGGTCTGTTTACACTGGGACCTGATGGTCTGTTTACACTGGGACCTGATCGTCCGTTTACACTGGAATCTGATGGTCTGTTTGCACTGGGACCTCATGGTCTGTTTACACTGGGATCTGATGGTCTGTTTGCACTGGGACCTGATGGTCTGTTTACACTGCGATCTGATGGTTTGTTTACACTGGGACCTGATGGTCTGTTTACACTGGGACCTGATGGTTTGTTTACACTGGAATCTGATGGTCCGTTTACACTGGGACCTGATGGTCTGTTTACACTGGGATGTGATGGTTTGTTTACACTGGGATCTGATGGTTTGTTTACACTGGGATCTGATGTGTCTGTTTACTCTGGCACCTGATGGTCTGTTTACACTGGGACCTGATGGTCTGTTTACACTGGGACCTGATGGTCTGTTTACACTGGGATCTGATGGTCTGTTTACACTGGAACCTGATGGTCTGTTTACACTGGGATCTGATTGTCTGTTTACACTGGGACCTGATGGTCTGTTTACACTGGGACCTGATGGTTTGTTTACACTGGGACCTGATGGTCTGTTTGCACTGGTACCTGATGGTTTGTTTACATTGGAATCTGATGGTCTGTTTACACTGGGATCTGATGGTCTGTTTACACTGGGACCTGATGGTCTGTTTACACTGGGACCTGATGGTCTGTTTACACTGGGACCTGATGGTCTGTTTACACTGCGATCTGATGGTCTGTTTACACTGGGATCTGATGGTCTGTTTACACTGGGACCTGATGGTTTGTTTAAACTGGGATCTGATGGTCTGTTTACACTGGGACCTGATGGTCTGTTTACACTGGGACCTGATGGTTTGTTTACACTGGGATCTGATGGTTTGTTTAGACTGGGATCTGATGGTCTGTTTACACTGGGATCTGATGGTTTGTTTACACTGGGACCTGATGGTTTGTTTACACTGGGATCTGATGGTCTATTTACACTGGGATCTGATGGTCTGTTTACACTGGGACCTGTTGGTCTGTTTACACTGGGACCTGATGGTCTGTTTACACTGGGACCTGATGGTCTGTTTACACTGGGACCTGATGGTCCGTTTACACTGGGACCTGATTGTCCGTTTACACTGGGACCTGATGGTCTGTTTACACTGGAATCTGATGGTCCGTTTACACTGGGACCTGATGGTCTGTTTATACTGGGACCTGATGGTCTGTTTACACTGGGACCTGATGGTCTGTTTACACTGGGACCTGATGGTCTGTTTACACTGGAATCTGATCGTCTGTTTACACTGGGACCTGATGGTCTGTTTACACTGGGATCTGATGGTTTGTTTACACTGGGACCTGATGGTCTGTTTACACTGCAATCTGATGGTTTGTTTACACTGGAATCTGATGGTCCGTTTACACTGGGACCTGATGGTCTGTTTACACTGGGATCTGATGGTTTGTTTACACTGGGATCTGATGGTCTGTTTACACTGGGATCTGATGGTCTGTTTACACTGGGACCTGTTGGTCTGTTTACACTGGGACCTGATGGTCTGTTTACACTGGGACCTGATGGTCTGTTTACACTGGGACCTGATGGTCTGTTTACACTGGGACCTGATGGTCCGTTTACACTGGGACCTGATGGTCCGTTTACACTGGGACCTAATGTCTGTTTACACTGGGACCTGATGGTATGTTTACACTGGGACCTGATGGTCTGTTTACACTGCGATCTGATGGTCTGTTTACACTGGGATCTGATGGTCTGTTTACACTGGAATCTGATCGTCTGTTTACACTGGGACCTGGTGGTCTGTTTTCACTGGGACCTGATGGTCTGTTTACACTGGGATCTGATGGTTTGTTTACACTAGGACCTGATGGTCTGTTTACACTGGGACCTGATGGTCTGTTTACACTGGGATCTGATCGTCCTTTTACACTGGAATCTGATGGTCTGTTTACACTGGGACCTGATGGTCTGTTTTCACTGGGACCTGATGGTCTGTTTACACTGGGATCTGATGGTTTGTTTACACTGGGACCTGATGGTTTGTTTACACTTGGATCTGATGGTTTGTTTACACTGGGACCTGATCGTTTGTTTACACTGGGATCTGATGGTTTGTTTGCACTGGGATCTGATGCTTTGTTTACACTGGGATCTGATGGTTTGTTTACACTTGGATCTGATGGTTTGTTTACACTGGGATCTGATGGTTTGTTTACACTGGGATCTGATGGTCTGTTTACTCTGGGATCTGATGCTCTGTTTACACTTTGATCTGATGGTCTGTTTACACTGGGACCTGATGGTTTGTTTACACTGGGATCTGATGGTTTGTTTACACTGGGATCTGATGGTCTGTTTACACTGGGATCTGATGTTCTGTATACACTGGGATCTGATTGTCTGTTTACACTGGGATCTGATGGTTTGTTTACACTGGGATCTGATGTTCTCATTACACTGGGATCTGATGGTTTGTTTACACTGGGATCTGATGGTTTGTTTACACTGGGATCTGATGGTCTGTTTACACTGGGATCTGATGGTCTGTTTACACTGGGATCTGATGGTTTGTTTACACTGGGATATGATGGTTTGTTTACACTGGGACCTGATGGTTTGTTTACACTGGGACCTGATGGTTTGTTTACACTGCGATCTGATGGTCTGTTTACACTGGGACCTGATGGTCTGTTTACACTGGGATCTGGTGGTCTGTTTACACTGGGATCTGATGATTTGTTTACACTGGGACCTGATGGTCTGTTTACACTGGGACCTGATGGTCTGTTTACACTGGGACCTGATGCTCTGTTTACACTCGATTTGATGGTCTGTTTACACTGGGATATGATGGTCTGTTTACACTGGGACCTGATGGTCTGTTTACACTGGGATCTGATGGTCTGTTTACACTGGGACCTGATGGTCTGTTTACACTGAGACCTGATGATTTGTTTACACTGGGACCTGATGGTCTGTTTACACTGGGATCTGATGATCTGTTTACACTGGGAGCTGATGGTCTGTTTACACTGGGATCTGATGGTCTGTTTACACTGGGACCTGATGGTCTGTTTACACTGGGATCTGATGGTCTGTTTACACTGGGACCTGATGGTCTGTTTACACTGGGATCTAATGGTCTGCTTGCACTGGAATCTGATGGTCTGTTTACACTGGGATCTGATGGTCTGTTTACACTGGGACCTGATGGTCTGTTTACACTGGGACCTGATGGTCTGTTTACACTGGGACCTGATGGTCTGTTTACACTGGGATCTAATGGTCTGCTTGCACTGGAATCTGATGGTCTGTTTACATTGCGATCTGATGGTCTGTTTACACTGGGACCTGATGGTCTGTTTACACTGGGACCTCATGGTCTGTATACACTGGGACCTGATGGTTTGTTTACACTGTGACCTGATGGTCTGTTTACACTGGGACCTGATGGTCTGTTTACACTGGGACCTGATGGTCTGTTTACACTGGGACCTGATGCTCTGTTTACACTCGATTTGATGGTCTGTTTACACTGGGACCTGATGGTCTGTTTACACTGGGACCTGATGGTCTGTTTACACTGCGATCTGATGGTCTGTTTACACTGGGATCTGATGGTCTGTTTACACTGGGACCTGATGGTCTGTTTACACTGGGATCTGATGGTCTGTTTACACTGGGATCTGATGGTCTGCTTGCACTGGAATCTGATGGTCTGTTTACACTGGGACCTGATGGTCTGTTTACACTGGGACCTGATGGTCTGTTTACACTGGGATCTGATCGTCCTTTTACACTGGAATCTGATGGTCTGTTTACACTGGGACCTGATGGTCTGTTTACACTGGGATCTGATGTGTCTGTTTACTCTGGCACCTGATGGTCTGTTTACACTGGGACCTGATGGTCTGTTTACACTGGGATCTGATGGTTTGTTTACACTGGGATCTGATGGTCTGTTTACACTGGGATCTGATGGTCTGTTTACACTGGGATCTGATGGTTTGTTTACACTGGGACCTGATGGTTTGTTTACACTGGGATCTGATGGTCTATTTACACTGGGATCTGATGGTCTGTTTACACTGGGACCTGTTGGTCTGTTTACACTGGGACCTGATGGTCTGTTTACACTGGGACCTGATGGTCTGTTTACACTGGGACCTGATGGTCCGTTTACACTGGGACCTGATTGTCCGTTTACACTGGGACCTGATGGTCTGTTTACACTGGAATCTGATGGTCCGTTTACACTGGGACCTGATGGTCTGTTTACACTGGGACCTGATGGTCTGTTTACACTGGGACCTGATGGTCTGTTTACACTGGGACCTGATGGTCTGTTTACACTGGAATCTGATCGTCTGTTTACACTGGGACCTGATGGTCTGTTTACACTGGGATCTGATGGTTTGTTTACACTGGGACCTGATGGTCTGTTTACACTGCAATCTGATGGTTTGTTTACACTGGAATCTGATGGTCCGTTTACACTGGGACCTGATGGTCTGTTTACACTGGGATCTGATGGTTTGTTTACACTGGGATCTGATGGTTTGTTTACACTGGGATCTGATGTGTCTGTTTACTCTGGCACCTGATGGTCTGTTTACACTGGGACCTGATGGTCTGTTTACACTGGGATCTGATGGTTTGTTTACACTGGGATCTGATGGTCTGTTTACACTGGGACCTGATGGTCTGTTTACACTGGGACCTGATGGTCTGTTTACACTGGGACCTGATGGTTTGTTTACACTGGGATCTGATGGTCTATTTACACTGGGACCTGTTGGTCTGTTTACACTGGGACCTGATGGTCTGTTTACACTGGGACCTGATGGTCTGTTTACACTGGGACCTGATGGTCTGTTTACACTGGGACCTGATGGTCCGTTTACACTGGGATCTGATGGTCCGTTTACACTGGGACCTAATGTCTGTTTACACTGGAATCTGATGGTCCGTTTACACTGGGACCTGATGGTATGTTTACACTGGGACCTGATGGTCTGTTTACACTGCGATCTGATGGTCTGTTTACACTGGGATCTGATGGTCTGTTTACACTGGAATCTGATCGTCTGTTTACACTGGGACCTGGTGGTCTGTTTTCACTGGGACCTGATGGTCTGTTTACACTGGGATCTGATGGTTTGTTTACACTGGGATCTGATCGTCCTTTTACACTGGAATCTGATGGTCTGTTTACACTGGGACCTGATGGTCTGTTTTCACTGGGACCTGATGGTCTGTTTACACTGGGATCTGATGGTTTGTTTACACTGGGACCTGATGGTTTGTTTACACTTGGATCTGATGGTTTGTTTACACTGGGACCTGATGGTTTGTTTACACTGGGATCTGATGGTTTGTTTGCACTGGGATCTGATGCTTTGTTTACACTGGGATCTGATGGTTTGTTTACACTTGGATCTGATGGTTTGTTTACACTGGGATCTGATGGTTTGTTTACACTGGGATCTGATGGTTTGTTTACTCTGGGATCTGATGCTCTGTTTACACTTTGATCTGATGGTCTGTTTACACTGGGACCTGATGGTTTGTTTACACTGGGATCTGATGGTTTGTTTACACTGGGATCTGATGGTCTGTTTACACTGGGATCTGATGTTCTGTATACACTGGGATCTGATGGTCTGTTTACACTGGGATCTGATGGTTTGTTTACACTGGGATCTGATGTTCTCATTACACTGGGATCTGATGGTTTGTTTACACTGGGATCTGATGGTTTGTTTACACTGGGATCTGATGGTCTGTTTACACTGGGATCTGATGGTCTGTTTACACTGGGATCTGATGGTTTGTTTACACTGGGATATGATGGTTTGTTTACACTGGGACCTGATGGTTTGTTTACACTGGGACCTGATGGTTTGTTTACACTGCGATCTGATGGTCTGTTTACACTGGGACCTGATGGTCTGTTTACACTGGGATCTGGTGGTCTGTTTACACTGGGATCTGATGATTTGTTTACACTGGGACCTGATGGTCTGTTTACACTGGGACCTGATGGTCTGTTTACACTGGGACCTGATGCTCTGTTTACACTCGATTTGATGGTCTGTTTACACTGGGATATGATGGTCTGTTTACACTGGGACCTGATGGTCTGTTTACACTGGGACCTGATGGTCTGTTTACACTGGGACCTGATGGTCTGTTTACACTGAGACCTGATGATTTGTTTACACTGGGACCTGATGGTCTGTTTACACTGGGATCTGATGATCTGTTTACACTGGGAGCTGATGGTCTGTTTACACTGGGATCTGATGGTCTGTTTACACTGGGACCTGATGGTCTGTTTACACTGGGATCTGATGGTCTGTTTACACTGGGACCTGATGGTCTGTTTACACTGGGATCTAATGGTCTGCTTGCACTGGAATCTGATGGTCTGTTTACACTGGGATCTGATGGTCTGTTTACACTGGGACCTGATGGTCTGTTTACACTGGGACCTGATGGTCTGTTTACACTGGGACCTGATGGTCTGTTTACACTGGGATCTAATGGTCTGCTTGCACTGGAATCTGATGGTCTGTTTACATTGCGATCTGATGGTCTGTTTACACTGGGACCTGATGGTCTGTTTACACTGGGACCTCATGGTCTGTATACACTGGGACCTGATGGTTTGTTTACACTGTGACCTGATGGTCTGTTTACACTGGGACCTGATGGTCTGTTTACACTGGGACCTGATGGTCTGTTTACACTGGGACCTGATGCTCTGTTTACACTCGATTTGATGGTCTGTTTACACTGGGACCTGATGGTCTGTTTACACTGGGACCTGATGGTCTGTTTACACTGCGATCTGATGGTCTGTTTACACTGGGATCTGATGGTCTGTTTACACTGGGACCTGATGGTCTGTTTACACTGGGATCTGATGGTGTGTTTACACTGGGATCTGATTGTCTGCTTGCACTGGAATCTGATGGTCTGTTTACACTGGGACCTGATGGTCTGTTTACACTGGGACCTGATGGTCTGTTTACACTGGGATCTGATCGTCCTTTTACACTGGAATCTGATGGTCTGTTTACACTGGGACCTGATGGTCTGTTTACACTGGGACCTGATCGTCCGTTTACACTGGAATCTGATGGTCTGTTTGCACTGGGACCTGATGGTCTGTTTACACTGGGATCTGATGGTCTGTTTACACTGGGACCTGATGGTCTGTTTGCACTGGGACCTGATGGTCTGTTTACACTGCGATCTGATGGTTTGTTTACACTGGGAGCTGATGGTTTGTTTACACTGGGACCTGATGGTTTGTTTACACTGGAATCTGATGGTCCGTTTACACTGGGAACTGATGGTCTGTTTACACTGGGATCTGCTGGTTTGTTTACACTGGGATCTGATGGTTTGTTTACACTGGGATCTGATGTGTCTGTTTACTCTGGCACCTGATGGTCTGTTTACACTGGGACCTGATGGTCTGTTTACACTGGGACCTGATGGTCTGTTTACACTGGGATCTGATGGTTTGTTTACACTGGGATCTGATGGTCTGTTTACACTGGGACCTGATGGTCTGTTTACACTGGGACCTGATGGTCTGTTTACACTGGGATCTGATGGTCTGTTTACACTGGGACCTGATGGTCTGTTTACACTGGGATCTGATGGTCTGTTTACACTGGGACCTGATGGTCTGTTTACACTGGGATCTGATGGTTTGTTTACACTGGGACCTGATGGTCTGTTTACACTGGTACCTGATGGTTTGTTTACACTGGAATCTGATGGTCTGTTTACACTGGGATCTGATGGTCTGTTTACACTGGGAACTGATGGTCTGTTTTCACTGGGACCTGATGGTCTGTTTACACTGGGACCTGATGGTCTGTTTACACTGCGATCTGATGGTCTGTTTACACTGGGATCTGATGGTCTGTTTACACTGGGACCTGATGGTTTGTTTACACTGGGATCTGATGGTCTGTTTACACTGGGACCTGATGGTCTGTTTACACTGGGACCTGATGGTTTGTTTACACTGGGATCTGATGGTCTGTTTACACTGTGATCTGATGGTCTGTTTACACTGGGATCTGATGGTCTGTTTACACTGGGACCTGATGGTTTGTTTACACTGGGATCTGATGGTTTGTTTACACTGGGACCTGATGGTTTGTTTACACTGGGATCTTATGGTTTGTTTACACTGGGATCTGATGGTTTGTTTACACTGGGATCTGATGGTTTGTTTACACTTGGATCTGATGGTTTGTTTACACTGGGATCTGATGGTTTGTTTACACTGGGATCTGATGGTCTGTTTACACTGGGATCTGATAGTTTGTTTACACTGCGATCTGATGGTCTGTTTACACTGGAATCTGATGGTTTGTTTACACTGGAATCTGATGGTCTGTTTACACTGGGATATGATGGTTTGTTTACACTGCGATCTGATGGTCTATTTACACTGGGACCTGATGGTCTGTTTACACTGGGATCGGATGGTTTGTTTACACTGGGACCTGATGGTTTGTTTACACTGGGATCTGATGGTCCGTTTACACTGGGACCTGATGGTTTGTTTACACTGGGATCTGATGGTCTGTTTACACTGGGATCTGATGGTTTGTTTACACTCGGATCTGATGGTATGTTTACACTGGGACCTGATGGTCCGTTTACACTGGGACCTGATGGTTTGTTTACACTGGGATCTGATGGTCTGTTTACACTGGGACCTGATGGTCCGTTTACACTGGGATCCGATGGTCTGTTTACACTGGGACCTGATGGTCTGTTTACACTGGGACCTGATGGTCTGTTTACACTGGGATCTGATGGTCTGCTTGCACTGGAATCTGATGGTTTGTTTACACTGCGATCTGATGGTTTGTTTACACTGGGACCTGATGGTCTGTTTACACTGGGACCTGATGGTCTGTTTACACTGGGACCTGATGGTTTGTTTACACTGGGACCTGATGGTCTATTTACACTGGGATCTGATGGTCTGTTTACACTGGGACCTGTTGGTCTGTTTACACTGGGACCTGATGGTCTGTTTACACTGAGACCTGATGGTCTGTTTACACTGGGACCTGATGGTCCGTTTACACTGGGACCTGATTGTCCGTTTACACTGGGACCTGATGGTCTGTTTACACTGGAATCTGATGGTCCGTTTACACTGGGACCTGATGGTCTGTTTACACTGGGACCTGATGGTCTGTTTACACTGGGACCTGATGGTCTGTTTACACTGGGACCTGATGGTCTGTTTACACTGGAATCTGATCGTCTGTTTACACTGGGACCTGATGGTCTGTTTACACTGGCATCTCATGATTTGTTTACACTGGGACCTGATGGTCTGTTTACACTGCAATCTGATGGTTTGTTTACACTGGAATCTGATGGTCCGTTTACACTGGGACCTGATGGTCTGTTTACACTGGGATCTGATGGTTTGTTTACACTGGGATCTGATGGTTTGTTTACACTGGGACCTGATGGTCTGTTTACACTGGGACCTGATGGTCTGTTTACACTGGGACCTGATGGTCTGTTTACACTGGGACCTGATGGTTTGTTTACACTGGGACCTGATGGTCTGTTTACACTGGTACCTGATGGTTTGTTTACACTGGAATCTGATGGTCTGTTTACACTGGGATCTGATGGTCTGTTTACACTGGGAACTGATGGTCTGTTTTCACTGGGACCTGATGGTCTGTTTACACTGGGACCTGATGGTCTGTTTACACTGCGATCTGATGGTCTGTTTACACTGGGATCTGATGGTCTGTTTACACTGGGACCTGATGGTTTGTTTACACTGGGATCTGATGGTCTGTTTACACTGGGACCTGATGGTCTGTTTACACTGGGACCTGATGGTTTGTTTACACTGGGATCTGATGGTTTGTTTACACTGGGACCTGATGGTTTGTTTACACTGGGATCTTATGGTTTGTTTACACTGGGATCTGATGGTTTGTTTACACTGGGATCTGATGGTTTGTTTACACTTGGATCTGATGGTTTGTTTACACTGGGATCTGATGGTTTGTTTACACTGGGATCTGATGGTCTGTTTACACTGGGATCTGATAGTTTGTTTACACTGCGATCTGATGTTCTGTTTACACTGGAATCTGATGGTTTGTTTACACTGGAATCTGATGGTCTGTTTACACTGGGATATGATGGTTTGTTTACACTGCGATCTGATGGTCTATTTACACTGGGACCTGATGGTCTGTTTACACTGGGATCGGATGGTTTGTTTACACTGGGACCTGATGGTTTGTTTACACTGGGATCTGATGGTCTGTTTACACTGGGACCTGATGGTTTGTTTACACTGGGATCTGATGGTCTGTTTACACTGGGATCTGATGGTTTGTTTACACTCGGATCTGATGGTATGTTTACACTGGGACCTGATGGTCCGTTTACACTGGGACCTGATGGTTTGTTTACACTGGGATCTGATGGTCTGTTTGCACTGGGACCTGATGGTCCGTTTACACTGGGATCCGATGGTCTGTTTACACTGGGACCTGATGGTCTGTTTACACTGGGACCTGATGGTCTGTTTACACTGGGATCTGATGGTCTGCTTGCACTGGAATCTGATGGTTTGTTTACACTGCGATCTGATGGTTTGTTTACACTGGGACCTGATGGTCTGTTTACACTGGGACCTGATGGTCTGTTTACACTGGGACCTGATGGTTTGTTTACACTGGGACCTGATGGTCTATTTACACTGGGATCTGATGGTCTGTTTACACTGGGACCTGTTGGTCTGTTTACACTGGGACCTGATGGTCTGTTTACACTGAGACCTGATGGTCTGTTTACACTGGGACCTGATGGTCCGTTTACACTGGGACCTGATTGTCCGTTTACACTGGGACCTGATGGTCTGTTTACACTGGAATCTGATGGTCCGTTTACACTGGGACCTGATGGTCTGTTTACACTGGGACCTGATGGTCTGTTTACACTGGGACCTGATGGTCTGTTTACACTGGGACCTGATGGTCTGTTTACACTGGAATCTGATCGTCTGTTTACACTGGGACCTGATGGTCTGTTTACACTGGCATCTGATGATTTGTTTACACTGGGACCTGATGGTCTGTTTACACTGCAATCTGATGGTTTGTTTACACTGGAATCTGATGGTCCGTTTACACTGGGACCTGATGGTCTGTTTACACTGGGATCTGATGGTTTGTTTACACTGGGATCTGATGGTTTGTTTACACTGGGATCTGATGTGTCTGTTTACTCTGGCACCTGATGGTCTGTTTACACTGGGACCTGATGGTCTGTTTACACTGGGACCTGATGGTCTGTTTACACTGGGATCTGATGGTTTGTTTACACTGGGATCTGATGATTTGTTTACACTGGGACCTGATGGTCTGTTTACACTGGGACCTGATGGTCTGTTTACACTGGGACCTGATGGTTTGTTTACACTGGGATCTGATGGTCTATTTACACTGGGATCTGATGGTCTGTTTACACTGGGACCTGTTGGTCTGTTTACACTGGGACCTGATGGTCTGTTTACACTGGGACCTGATGGTCTGTTTACACTGGGACCTGATGGTCCGTTTACACTGGGACCTGATGGTCCGTTTACACTGGGACCTAATGTCTGTTTACACTGGAATCTGATGGTCCGTTTACACTGGGACCTGATTGTCTGTTTACACTGGGACCTGATGGTCTGTTTACACTGCGATCTGATGGTCTGTTTACACTGGGATCTGCTGGTCTGTTTACACTGGAATCTGATCGTCTTTTTACACTGGGACCTGATGGTCTGTTTACACTGGGACCTGATGGTCTGTTTACACTGGGATCTGATGGTTTGTTTACACTAGGACCTGATGATCTGTTTACAGTGGGACCTGATGGTCTGTTTACACTGGGATCTGATCGTCCTTTTACACTGGAATCTGATGGTCTGTTTACACTGGGACCTGATGGTCTGTTTACACTGGGACCTGATCGTCCGTTTACACTGGAATCTGATGGTCTGTTTGCACTGGGACCTGATGGTCTGTTTACACTGGGATCTGATGGTCTGTTTACACTGTGACCTGATGGTCTGTTTGCACTGGGACCTGATGGTCTGTTTACACTGCGATCTGATGGTTTGTTTACACTGGGAGCTGATGGTTTGTTTACACTGGGACCTGATGGTTTGTTTACACTGGAATCTGATGGTCCGTTTACACTGGGACCTGATGGTCTGTTTACACTGGGATCTGCTGGTTTGTTTACACTGGGATCTGATGGTTTGTTTACACTGGGATCTGATGTGTCTGTTTACTCTGGCACCTGATGGTCTGTTTTCACTGGGACCTGATGGTCTGTTTACACTGGGACCTGATGGTCTGTTTACACTGGGATCTGATGGTTTGTTTACACTGGGATCTGATGGTCTGTTTACACTGGGACCTGATGGTCTGTTTACACTGGGACCTGATGGTCTGTTTACACTGGGATCTGATGGTCTGTTTACACTGCGACCTGATGGTCTGTTTACACTGGGATCTGATGGTCTGTTTACACTGGGACCTGATGGTCTGTTTACACTGGGACCTGATGGTTTGTTTACACTGGGACCTGATGGTCTGTTTACACTGGTACCTGATGGTTTGTTTACACTGGAATCTGATGGTCTGTTTACACTGGGATCTGATGGTCTGTTTACACTGGGAATTGATGGTCTGTTTTCACTGGGACCTGATGGTCTGTTTACACTGGGACCTGATGGTCTGTTTACACTGCGATCTGATGGTCTGTTTACACTGGGATCTGATGGTCTGTTTACACTGGGACCTGATGGTTTGTATACACTGGGATCTGATGGTCTGTTTACACTGGGACCTGATGGTCTGTTTACACTGGGACCTGATGGTTTGTTTACACTGGGATCTGATGGTCTGTTTACACTGGGATCTGATGGTCTGTTTACACTGGGATCTGATGGTCTGTTTACACTGGGACCTGATGGTTTGTTTACACTGGGATCTGATGGTTTGTTTACACTGGGACCTGATGGTTTGTTTACACTGGGATCTGATGGTTTGTTTACACTGGGATCTGATGGTTTGTTTACACTTGGATCTGATGGTTTGTTTACACTGGGATCTGATGGTTTGTTTACACTGGGATCTGATGGTCTGTTTACACTGGGATCTGATGGTCTGTTTACACTGGGACCTGATGGTTTGTTTACACTGGGATCTGATGGTTTGTTTACACTGGGACCTGATGGTCTGTTTACACTGGGATCTGATGGTTTGTTTACACTGGGACCTGATGGTTTGTTTACACTGGGACCTGATGGTCTGTTTACACTGAGACCTGATGGTCTGTTTACACTGGGACCTGATGGTCCGTTTACACTGGGACCTGATTGTCCGTTTACACTGGGACCTGATGGTCTGTTTACACTGGAATATGATGGTCCGTTTACACTGGGACCTGATGGTCTGTTTACACTGGGACCTGATGGTCTGTTTACACTGGGACCTGATGGTCTGTTTACACTGGGACCTGATGGTCTGTTTACACTGGAATCTGATGGTCTGTTTACACTGGGACCTGATGGTCTGTTTACACTGGCATCTGATGATTTGTTTACACTGGGACCTGATGGTCTGTTTACACTGCAATCTGATGGTTTGTTTACACTGGAATCTGATGGTCCGTTTACACTGGGACCTGATGGTCTGTTTACACTGGGATCTGATGGTTTGTTTACACTGGGATCTGATGGTCTGTTTACACTGGGACCTGATGGTCTGTTTACACTGGGACCTGATGGTCTGTTTACACTGGGATCTGATGGTCTGTTTACACTGCGACCTGATGGTCTGTTTACACTGGGATCTGATGGTCTGTTTACACTGGGACCTGATGGTCTGTTTACACTGGGACCTGATGGTTTGTTTACACTGGGACCTGATGGTCTGTTTACACTGGTACCTGATGGTTTGTTTACACTGGAATCTGATGGTCTGTTTACACTGGGATCTGATGGTCTGTTTACACTGGGAATTGATGGTCTGTTTTCACTGGGACCTGATGGTCTGTTTACACTGGGACCTGATGGTCTGTTTACACTGCGATCTGATGGTCTGTTTACACTGGGATCTGATGGTCTGTTTACACTGGGACCTGATGGTTTGTATACACTGGGATCTGATGGTCTGTTTACACTGGGACCTGATGGTCTGTTTACACTGGGACCTGATGGTTTGTTTACACTGGGATCTGATGGTCTGTTTACACTGGGATCTGATGGTCTGTTTACACTGGGATCTGATGGTCTGTTTACACTGGGACCTGATGGTTTGTTTACACTGGGATCTGATGGTTTGTTTACACTGGGACCTGATGGTTTGTTTACACTGGGATCTGATGGTTTGTTTACACTGGGATCTGATGGTTTGTTTACACTTGGATCTGATGGTTTGTTTACACTGGGATCTGATGGTTTGTTTACACTGGGATCTGATGGTCTGTTTACACTGGGATCTGATGGTCTGTTTACACTGGGACCTGATGGTTTGTTTACACTGGGATCTGATGGTTTGTTTACACTGGGACCTGATGGTCTGTTTACACTGGGATCTGATGGTTTGTTTACACTGGGACCTGATGGTTTGTTTACACTGGGACCTGATGTTCTGTTTACACTGAGACCTGATGGTCTGTTTACACTGGGACCTGATGGTCCGTTTACACTGGGACCTGATTGTCCGTTTACACTGGGACCTGATGGTCTGTTTACACTGGAATATGATGGTCCGTTTACACTGGGACCTGATGGTCTGTTTACACTGGGACCTGATGGTCTGTTTACACTGGGACCTGATGGTCTGTTTACACTGGGACCTGATGGTCTGTTTACACTGGAATCTGATGGTCTGTTTACACTGGGACCTGATGGTCTGTTTACACTGGCATCTGATGATTTGTTTACACTGGGACCTGATGGTCTGTTTACACTGCAATCTGATGGTTTGTTTACACTGGAATCTGATGGTCCGTTTACACTGGGACCTGATGGTCTGTTTCCACTGGGATCTGATGGTTTGTTTACACTGGGATCTGATGGTTTGTTTACACTGGGATCTGATGTGTCTGTTTACTCTGGCACCTGATGGTCTGTTTACACTGGGACCTGATGGTCTGTTTACACTGGGACCTGATGGTCTGTTTACACTGGGATCTGATGGTTTGTTTACACTGGGATCTGATGATTTGTTTACACTGGGACCTGATGGTCTATTTACACTGGGATCTGATGGTCTGTTTACACTGGGACCTGTTGGTCTGTTTACACTGGGACCTGATGGTCTGTTTACACTGGGACCTGATGGTCTGTTTACACTGGGACCTGATGGTCCGTTTACACTGGGACCTGATGGTCCGTTTACACTGGGACCTAATGTCTGTTTACACTGGAATCTGATGGTCCGTTTACACTGGGACCTGATTGTCTGTTTACACTGGGACCTGATGGTCTGTTTACACTGCGATCTGATGGTCTGTTTACACTGGGATCTGCTGGTCTGTTTACACTGGAATCTGATCGTCTTTTTACACTGGGACCTGATGGTCTGTTTACACTGGGACCTGATGGTCTGTTTACACTGGGATCTGATGGTTTGTTTACACTAGGACCTGATGATCTGTTTACAGTGGGACCTGATGGTCTGTTTACACTGGGATCTGATCGTCCTTTTACACTGGAATCTGATGATCTGTTTACACTGGGACCTGATGGTCTGTTTACACTGGGACCCGATCGTCCGTTTACACTGGAATCTGATGGTCTGTTTGCACTGGGACCTGATGGTCTGTTTACACTGGGATCTGATGGTCTGTTTACACTGTGACCTGATGGTCTGTTTGCACTGGGACCTGATGGTCTGTTTACACTGCGATCTGATGGTTTGTTTACACTGGGAGCTGATGGTTTGTTTACACTGGGACCTGATGGTTTGTTTACACTGGAATCTGATGGTCCGTTTACACTGGGACCTGATGGTCTGTTTACACTGGGATCTGCTGGTTTGTTTACACTGGGATCTGATGGTTTGTTTACACTGGGATCTGATGTGTCTGTTTACTCTGGCACCTGATGGTCTGTTTACACTGGGACCCGATGGTATGTTTACACTGGGACCTGATGGTCTGTTTACACTGGGATCTGATGGTTTGTTTACACTGGGATCTGATGGTCTGTTTACACTGGGACCTGATGGTCTGTTTACACTGGGACCTGATGGTCTGTTTACACTGGGATCTGATGGTCTGTTTACACTGCGACCTGATGGTCTGTTTACACTGGGATCTGATGGTCTGTTTACACTGGGACCTGATGGTCTGTTTACACTGGGACCTGATGGTTTGTTTACACTGGGACCTGATGGTCTGTTTACACTGCTACCTGATGGTTTGTTTACACTGGAA
This sequence comes from Heptranchias perlo, assembly GCF_035084215.1. Classification (NCBI taxonomy): domain Eukaryota; kingdom Metazoa; phylum Chordata; class Chondrichthyes; order Hexanchiformes; family Hexanchidae; genus Heptranchias; species Heptranchias perlo. Next base: position 4,838,898 of record NC_090349.1, read on the forward strand.
TCTGATGGTCTGTTTACACTGGGATCTGATGGTCTGTTTACACTGGGAATTGATGGTCTGTTTTCACTGGGACCTGATGGTCTGTTTACACTGGGACCTGATGGTCTGTTTACACTGCGATCTGATGGTCTGTTTACACTGGGATCTGATGGTCTGTTTACACTGGGACCTGATGGTTTGTATACACTGGGATCTGATGGTCTGTTTACACTGGGACCTGATGGTCTGTTTACACTGGGACCTGATGGTTTGTTTACACTGGGATCTGATGGTCTGTTTACACTGGGATCTGATGGTCTGTTTACACTGGGATCTGATGGTCTGTTTACACTGGGACCTGATGGTTTGTTTACACTGGGATCTGATGGTTTGTTTACACTGGGACCTGATGGTTTGTTTACACTGGGATCTGATGGTTTGTTTACACTGGGATCTGATGGTTTGTTTACACTTGGATCTGATGGTTTGTTTACACTGGGATCTGATGGTTTGTTTACACTGGGATCTGATGGTCTGTTTACACTGGGATCTGATGGTCTGTTTACACTGGGACCTGATGGTTTGTTTACACTGGGATCTGATGGTTTGTTTACACTGGGACCTGATGGTCTGTTTACACTGGGATCTGATGGTTTGTTTACACTGGGACCTGATGGTTTGTTTACACTGGGATCTGATGGTCTGTTTACACTGGGACCTGATGGTCTGTTTACACTGGGATCTGATGGTTTGTTTACACTGGGATCTGATGGTCTGTTTACACTGGGATCTGATGGTCTGTTTACACTGGGACCTGATGGTCTGTTTACACTGGGATCTGATGGTTTGTTTACACTGGAACCTGAAGGTTTGTTTACACTTTGATCTGATGGTCTGTTTACACTGGGACCTGATGGTTTGTTTACACTGGGATCTGATGGTCTGTTTACACTGGGATCTGATGGTTTGTTTACACTGCGATCTGATGGTCTGTTTACACTGGGATCTGATGGTTTGTTTACACTGGGATCTGATGGTCTGTTTACACTGGGATCTGATGGTCTGTTTACACTGGGACCTGATGGTCTGTTTACACTGGGATCTGATGGTTTGTTTACACTGGAACCTGAAGGTTTGTTTACACTTTGATCTGATGGTCTGTTTACACTGGGACCTGATGGTTTGTTTACACTGGGATCTGATGGTCTGTTTACACTGGGATCTGATGGTTTGTTTACACTGCGATCTGATGGTCTGTTTACACTGGGATCTGATGGTTTGTTTACACTCGGATCTGATGGTCTGTTTACACTGGGACCTGATGGTCTGTTTACACTGGGACCTGATGGTTTGTTTACACTGGGATCTGATGGTCTGTTTACACTGGGATCTGATGGTCTGTTTACACTGGGATCTGATGGTTTGTTTACACTGGGACCTGATGGTTTGTTTACACTGGGATCTGATGGTTTGTTTACACTGGGACCTGATGGTTTGTTTACACTGGGATCTGATGGTTTGTTTACACTGGGATCTGATGGTTTGTTTACACTGGGATCTGATGGTTTGTTTACACTTGGATCTGATGGTTTGTTTACACTGGGATCTGATGGTTTGTTTACACTGGGATCTGATGGTCTGTTTACACTGGGATCTGATGGTCTGTTTACACTGGGACCTGATGGTTTGCTTACACTGGGATCTGATGGTTTGTTTACACTGGGATCTGATGGTCTGTTTACACTGGGATCTGATGGTCTGTTTACACTGGGATCTGTTGGTCTGTTTACACTGGGATCTGATGGTTTGTTTACACTGGGATATGATGGTTTGTTTACACTGGGATCTGATGGTCTGTTTACACTGGGATCTGATGGTCTGTTTACACTGGGATCTGATGGTCTGTTTACACTGGGATCTGATGGTTTGTTTACACTGGGATCTGATGGTCTGTTTGCACTGGAATCTGATGGTCTGTTAACACTGGGATATGATGGTTTGTTTACACTGCGATCTGATGGTCTGTTTACACTGGGACCTGATGGTCTGTTTACACTGGGATCTGATGGTTTGTTTACACTGGGACCTGATGGTTTGTTTACACTGGGATCTGATGGTCTGTTTACACTGGGACCTGATGGTTTGTTTACACTGGGATCTGATGGTCTGTTTACACTGGGATCTGATGTTTTGTTTACACTGGGATCTGATGGTCTGTTTACACTGGGATCTGATGGTCTGTTTACACTGGGACCTGATGGTCTATTTACACTGGGATCTGATGGTTTGTTTACACTGGGACCTGATGGTTTGTTTACACTGGGATCTGATGGTCTGTTTACACTGGGACCTGATGGTTTGTTTACACTGGGATCTGCTGGTCTGTTTACACTGGGATCTGATGGTTTGTTTACACTGCGATCTGATGGTCTGTTTACACTGGGATCTGATGGTTTGTTTACACTCGGATCTGATGGTCTGTTTACACTGGGACCTGATGGTCCGTTTACACTGGGACCTGATGGTTTGTTTACACTGGGATCTGATGGTCTGTTTACACTGGGATCTGATGGTTTGTTTACACTGCGATCTGATGGTCTGTTTACACTGGGATCTGATGGTTTGTTTACACTGGGATCTGATGGTCTGTTTACACTGGGATCTGATGGTTTGTTTACACTGCGATCTGATGGTCTGTTTACACTGGGACCTGATGGTCTGTTTACACTGGGACCTGATGGTCTGTTTGCACTGGGACCTGATGGTTTGTTTACACTGGGACCTGATGGTCTGTTTACACTGGGATCTGATGGTATGTTTACACTGGGATCTGATGGTCTATTTACACTGGGATCTGATGGTCTGTTTACACTGGGACCTGTTGGTCTGTTTACACTGGGACCTGATGGTCTGTTTACACTGGGACCTGATGGTCTGTTTACACTGGGACCTGATGGTCCGTTTACACTGGGACCTGATTGTCCGTTTACACTGGGACCTGATGGTCTGTTTACACTGGAATCTGATGGTCCGTTTACACTGGGACCTGATGGTCTGTTTACACTGGGACCTGATGGTCTGTTTACACTGGGACCTGATGGTCTGTTTACACTGGAATCTGATCGTCTGTTTACACTGGGACATGATGGTCTGTTTACACTGGGATCTGATGGTTTGTTTACACTGGGACCTGATGGTCTGTTTACACTGCAATCTGATGGTTTGTTTACACTGGAATCTGATGGTCCGTTTACACTGGGACCTGATGGTCTGTTTACACTGGGATCTGATGGTTTGTTTACACTGGGATCTGATGGTCTGCTGCACTGGAATCTGATGGTCTGTTAACACTGGGATATGATGGTTTGTTTACACTGCGATCTGATGGTCTGTTTACACTGGGACCTGATGGTCTGTTTACACTGGGATCTGATGGTTTGTTTACACTGGGACCTGATGGTTTGTTTACACTGGGATCTGCTTGTCTGTTTACACTGGGACCTGATGGTCCGTTTACACTGGGACCTGATGGTCCGTTTACACTGGGACCTAATGTCTGTTTACACTGGAATCTGATGGTCCGTTTACACTGGGACCTGATTGTCTGTTTACACTGGGACCTGATGGTCTGTTTACACTGCGATCTGATGGTCTGTTTACACTGGGATCTGCTGGTCTGTTTACACTGGAATCTGATCGTCTTTTTACACTGGGACCTGATGGTCTGTTTACACTGGGACCTGATGGTCTGTTTACACTGGGATCTGATGGTTTGTTTACACTAGGACCTGATGATCTGTTTACAGTGGGACCTGATGGTCTGTTTACACTGGGATCTGATCGTCCTTTTACACTGGAATCTGATGATCTGTTTACACTGGGACCTGATGGTCTGTTTACACTGGGACCCGATCGTCCGTTTACACTGGAATCTGATGGTCTGTTTGCACTGGGACCTGATGGTCTGTTTACACTGGGATCTGATGGTCTGTTTACACTGTGACCTGATGGTCTGTTTGCACTGGGACCTGATGGTCTGTTTACACTGCGATCTGATGGTTTGTTTACACTGGGAGCTGATGGTTTGTTTACACTGGGACCTGATGGTTTGTTTACACTGGAATCTGATGGTCCGTTTACACTGGGACCTGATGGTCTGTTTACACTGGGATCTGCTGGTTTGTTTACACTGGGATCTGATGGTTTGTTTACACTGGGATCTGATGTGTCTGTTTACTCTGGCACCTGATGGTCTGTTTACACTGGGACCCGATGGTCTGTTTACACTGGGACCTGATGGTCTGTTTACACTGGGATCTGATGGTTTGTTTACACTGGGATCTGATGGTCTGTTTACACTGGGACCTGATGGTCTGTTTACACTGGGACCTGATGGTCTGTTTACACTGGGATCTGATGGTCTGTTTACACTGCGACCTGATGGTCTGTTTACACTGGGATCTGATGGTCTGTTTACACTGGGACCTGATGGTCTGTTTACACTGGGACCTGATGGTTTGTTTACACTGGGACCTGATGGTCTGTTTACACTGCTACCTGATGGTTTGTTTACACTGGAATCTGATGGTCTGTTTACACTGGGATCTGATGGTCTGTTTACACTGGGAATTGATGGTCTGTTTTCACTGGGACCTGATGGTCTGTTTACACTGGGACCTGATGGTCTGTTTACACTGCGATCTGATGGTCTGTTTACACTGGGATCTGATGGTCTGTTTACACTGGGACCTGATGGTTTGTATACACTGGGATCTGATGGTCTGTTTACACTGGGACCTGATGGTCTGTTTACACTGGGACCTGATGGTTTGTTTACACTGGGATCTGATGGTCTGTTTACACTGGGATCTGATGGTCTGTTTACACTGGGATCTGATGGTCTGTTTACACTGGGACCTGATGGTTTGTTTACACTGGGATCTGATGGTTTGTTTACACTGGGACCTGATGGTTTGTTTACACTGGGATCTGATGGTTTGTTTACACTGGGATCTGATGGTTTGTTTACACTTGGATCTGATGGTTTGTTTACACTGGGATCTGATGGTTTGTTTACACTGGGATCTGATGGTCTGTTTACACTGGGATCTGATGGTCTGTTTACACTGGGACCTGATGGTTTGTTTACACTGGGATCTGATGGTTTGTTTACACTGGGACCTGATGGTCTGTTTACACTGGGATCTGATGGTTTGTTTACACTGGGACCTGATGGTTTGTTTACACTGGGATCTGATGGTCTGTTTACACTGGGACCTGATGGTCTGTTTACACTGGGATCTGATGGTTTGTTTACACTGGGATCTGATGGTCTGTTTACACTGGGATCTGATGGTCTGTTTACACTGGGACCTGATGGTCTGTTTACACTGGGATCTGATGGTTTGTTTACACTGGAACCTGATGGTTTGTTTACACTTTGATCTGATGGTCTGTTTACACTGGGACCTGATGGTTTGTTTACACTGGGATCTGATGGTCTGTTTACACTGGGATCTGATGGTTTGTTTACACTGCGATCTGATGGTCTGTTTACACTGGGATCTGATGGTTTGTTTACACTCGGATCTGATGGTCTGTTTACACTGGGACCTGATGGTCTGTTTACACTGGGACCTGATGGTTTGTTTACACTGGGATCTGATGGTCTGTTTACACTGGGATCTGATGGTCTGTTTACACTGGGATCTGATGGTTTGTTTACACTGGGACCTGATGGTTTGTTTACACTGGGATCTGATGGTTTGTTTACACTGGGACCTGATGGTTTGTTTACACTGGGATCTGATGGTTTGTTTACACTGGGATCTGATGGTTTGTTTACACTGGGATCTGATGGTTTGTTTACACTTGGATCTGATGGTTTGTTTACACTGGGATCTGATGGTTTGTTTACACTGGGATCTGATGGTCTGTTTACACTGGGATCTGATGGTCTGTTTACACTGGGACCTGATGGTTTGCTTACACTGGGATCTGATGGTTTGTTTACACTGGGATCTGATGGTCTGTTTACACTGGGATCTGATGGTCTGTTTACACTGGGATCTGTTGGTCTGTTTACACTGGGATCTGATGGTTTGTTTACACTGGGATATGATGGTTTGTTTACACTGGGATCTGATGGTCTGTTTACACTGGGATCTGATGGTCTGTTTACACTGGGATCTGATGGTCTGTTTACACTGGGATCTGATGGTTTGTTTACACTGGGATCTGATGGTCTGTTTGCACTGGAATCTGATGGTCTGTTAACACTGGGATATGATGGTTTGTTTACACTGGGATCTGATGGTCTGTTTACACTGGGACCTGATGGTCTATTTACACTGGGATCTGATGGTTTGTTTACACTGGGACCTGATGGTTTGTTTACACTGGGATCTGATGGTCTGTTTACACTGGGACCTGATGGTTTGTTTACACTGGGATCTGCTGGTCTGTTTACACTGGGATCTGATGGTTTGTTTACACTGCGATCTGATGGTCTGTTTACACTGGGATCTGATGGTTTGTTTACACTCGGATCTGATGGTCTGTTTCCACTGGGACCTGATGGTCCGTTTACACTGGGACCTGATGGTTTGTTTACACTGGGATCTGATGGTCTGTTTACACTGGGATCTGATGGTTTGTTTACACTGCGATCTGATGGTCTGTTTACACTGGGATCTGATGGTTTGTTTACACTGGGATCTGATGGTCTGTTTACACTGGGATCTGATGGTTTGTTTACACTGCGATCTGATGGTCTGTTTACACTGGGACCTGATGGTCTGTTTACACTGGGACCTGATGGTCTGTTTGCACTGGGACCTGATGGTTTGTTTACACTGGGACCTGATGGTCTGTTTACACTGGGATCTGATGGTATGTTTACACTGGGATCTGATGGTCTATTTACACTGGGATCTGATGGTCTGTTTACACTGGGACCTGTTGGTCTGTTTACACTGGGACCTGATGGTCTGTTTACACTGGGACCTGATGGTCTGTTTACACTGGGACCTGATGGTCCGTTTACACTGGGACCTGATTGTCCGTTTACACTGGGACCTGATGGTCTGTTTACACTGGAATCTGATGGTCCGTTTACACTGGGACCTGATGGTCTGTTTACACTGGGACCTGATGGTCTGTTTACACTGGGACCTGATGGTCTGTTTACACTGGAATCTGATCGTCTGTTTACACTGGGACATGATGGTCTGTTTACACTGGGATCTGATGGTTTGTTTACACTGGGACCTGATGGTCTGTTTACACTGCAATCTGATGGTTTGTTTACACTGGAATCTGATGGTCCGTTTACACTGGGACCTGATGGTCTGTTTACACTGGGATCTGATGGTTTGTTTACACTGGGATCTGATGGTCTGCTGCACTGGAATCTGATGGTCTGTTAACACTGGGATATGATGGTTTGTTTACACTGCGATCTGATGGTCTGTTTACACTGGGACCTGATGGTCTGTTTACACTGGGATCTGATGGTTTGTTTACACTGGGACCTGATGGTTTGTTTACACTGGGATCTGCTTGTCTGTTTACACTGGGACCTGATGGTCTGTTTACACTGGGATCTGATGGTTTGTTTACACTGGGACCTGATGGTTTGTTTACACTGGGATCTGATGATCTGTTTACACTGGGATCTGATGGTTTGTTTACACTGGGATCTGATGGTCTGTTTACACTGGGATCTGATGGTCTGTTTACACTGGGACATGATGGTCTGTTTACACTGGGATCTGATGGTTTGTTTACACTGGGACCTGATGGTTTGTTTACACTGGGATCTGATGGTCTGTTTACACTGGGACCTGATGGTTTGTTTACACTGGGATCTGATGGTCTGTTTACACTGTGATCTGATGGTTTGTTTACACTGCGATCTGATGGTCTGTTTACACTGGGATCTGATGGTTTGTTTACACTCGGATCTGATGGTCTGTTTACACTGGGACCTGATGGTCCGTTTACACTGGGACCTGATGGTTTGTTTACACTGGGATCTGATGGTCTGTTTACACTGGGATCTGATGGTTTGTTTACATTGCGATCTGATGGTCTGTTTACACTGGGATCTGATGGTTTGTTTACACTGGGATCTGATGGTCTGTTTACACTGGGATCTGATGGTTTGTTTACACTGCGATCTGATGGTCTGTTTACACTGGGACCTGATGGTCTGTTTACACTGGGACCTGATGGTTTGTTTACACTGGGATCTGATGGTCTGTTTACACTGGGATCTGATGGTTTGTTTACACTGCGATCTGATGGTCTGTTTACACTGGGATCTGATGGTTTGTTTACACTGGGATCTGATGGTCTGTTTACACTGGGATCTGATGGTTTGTTTACACTGCGATCTGATGGTCTGTTTACACTGGGACCTGATGGTCTGTTTACACTGGGACCTGATGGTCTGTTTGCACTGGGACCTGATGGTTTGTTTACACTGGGACCTGATGGTTTGTTTACACTGGGATCTGATGGTCTGTTTACACTGGGATCTGATGGTCTGTTTACACTGGGATCTGATGGTCTATTTACACTGGGATCTGATGGTCTGTTTACACTGGGACCTGTTGGTCTGTTTACACTGGGACCTGATGGTCTGTTTACACTGGGACCTGATGGTCTGTTTACACTGGGACCTGATGGTCCGTTTACACTGGGACCTGATTGTCCGTTTACACTGGGACCTGATGGTCTGTTTACACTGGAATCTGATGGTCCGTTTACACTGGGACCTGATGGTCTGTTTACACTGGGACCTGATGGTCTGTTTACACTGGGACCTGATGGTCTGTTTACACTGGAATCTGATAGTCTGTTTACACTGGGACCTGATGGTCTGTTTACACTGGGATCTGATGGTTTGTTTACACTGGGACCTGATGGTCTGTTTACACTGCAATCTGATGGTTTGTTTACACTGGAATCTGATGGTCCGTTTACACTGGGACCTGATGGTCTGTTTACACTGGGATCTGATGGTTTGTTTACACTGGGATCTGATGGTTTGTTTACACTGGGATCTGATGTGTCTGTTTACTCTGGCACCTGATGGTCTGTTTACACTGGGACCTGATGGTCTGTTTACACTGGGACCTTATGGTCTGTTTACACTGGGATCTGATGGTTTGTTTACACTGGGATCTGATGGTTTGTTTACACTGGGACCTGATGGTCTGTTTACACTGGGACCTGATGGTCTGTTTACACTGGGACCTGATGGTCTGTTTACACTGGGATCTGATGGTCTATTTACACTGGGACCTGTTGGCCTGTTTACACTGGGACCTGATGGTCTGTTTACACTGGGACCTGATGGTCTGTTTACACTGGGACCTGATGGTCCGTTTACAGTGGGACCTGATGGTCCGTTTACACTGGGACCTAATGTCTGTTTACACTGGAATCTGATGGTCCGTTTACACTGGGACCTGATGGTCTGTTTACACTGGGACCTGATGGTCTGTTTACACTGCGATCTGATGGTCTGTTTACACTGGGATCTGCTGGTCTGTTTACACTGGAATCTGATCGTCTGTTTACACTGGGACCTGATGGTCTGTTTACACTGGGACCTGATGGTCTGTTTACACTGGGATCTGATGGTTTGTTTACACTAGGACATGATGGTCTGTTTACACTGGGACCTGATGGTCTGTTTACACTGGGATCTGATCGTCCTTTTACACTGGAATCTGATGGTCTGTTTACACTGGGACCTGATGGTCTGTTTACACTGGGACGTGATCGTCCGTTTACACTGGAATCTGATGGTCTGTTTGCACTGGGACCTGATGGTCTGTTTACACTGGGATCTGATGGTCTGTTTACACTGGGACCTGATGGTCTGTTTGCACTGGGACCTGATGGTCTGTTTACACTGCGATCTGATGGTTTGTTTACACTGGGAGCTGATGGTTTGTTTACACTGGGACCTGATGGTTTGTTTACACTGGAATCTGATGGTCCGTTTACACTGGGACCTGATGGTCTGTTTACACTGGGATCTGATGGTCTGTTTACACTGGGACCTGTTGGTCTGTTTACACTGGGACCTGATGGTCTGTTTACACTGGGACCTGATGGTCTGTTTACACTGGGACCTGATGGTCCGTTTACACTGGGACCTGATTGTCCGTTTACACTGGGACCTGATGGTCTGTTTACACTGGAGTCTGATGGTCCGTTTACACTGGGACCTGATGGTCTGTTTACACTGGGACCTGATGGTCTGTTTACACTGGGACCTGATGGTCTGTTTACACTGGAATCTGATCGTCTGTTTACACTGGGACCTGATGGTCTGTTTACACTGGGATCTGATGGTTTGTTTACACTGGGACCTGATGGTCTGTTTACACTGCAATCTGATGGTTTGTTTACACTGGAATCTGATGGTCCGTTTACACTGGGACCTGATGGTCTGTTTACACTGGGATCTGATGGTCTGTTTACACTGGGATCTGATGGTTTGTTTACACTGCGATCTGATGGTCTGTTTACACTGGGATCTGATGGTTTGTTTACACTGGGATCTGATGGTCTGTTTACACTGGGATCTGATGGTTTGTTTACACTGCGATCTGATGGTCTGTTTACACTGGGACCTGATGGTCTGTTTACACTGGGACCTGATGGTCTGTTTGCACTGGGACCTGATGGTTTGTTTACACTGGGACCTGATGGTCTGTTTACACTGGGATCTGATGGTCTGTTTACACTGGGATCTGATGGTCTATTTACACTGGGATCTGATGGTCTGTTTACACTGGGACCTGTTGGTCTGTTTACACTGGGACCTGATGGTCTGTTTACACTGGGACCTGATGGTCTGTTTACACTGGGACCTGATGGTCCGTTTACACTGGGACCTGATTGTCCGTTTACACTGGGACCTGATGGTCTGTTTACACTGGAATCTGATGGTCCGTTTACACTGGGACCTGATGGTCTGTTTACACTGGGACCTGATGGTCTGTTTACACTGGGACCTGATGGTCTGTTTACACTGGAATCTGATCGTCTGTTTACACTGGGACATGATGGTCTGTTTACACTGGGATCTGATGGTTTGTTTACACTGGGACCTGATGGTCTGTTTACACTGCAATCTGATGGTTTGTTTACACTGGAATCTGATGGTCCGTTTACACTGGGACCTGATGGTCTGTTTACACTGGGATCTGATGTTTTGTTTACACTGGGATCTGATGGTCTGCTGCACTGGAATCTGATGGTCTGTTAACACTGGGATATGATGGTTTGTTTACACTGCGATCTGATGGTCTGTTTACACTGGGACCTGATGGTCTGTTTACACTGGGATCTGATGGTTTGTTTACACTGGGACCTGATGGTTTGTTTACACTGGGATCTGCTTGTCTGTTTACACTGGGACCTGATGGTCTGTTTACACTGGGATCTGATGGTTTGTTTACACTGGGACCTGATGGTTTGTTTACACTGGGATCTGATGATCTGTTTACACTGGGATCTGATGGTTTGTTTACACTGGGATCTGATTGTCTGTTTACACTGGGATCTGATGGTCTGTTTACACTGGGACATGATGGTCTGTTTACACTGGGATCTGATGGTTTGTTTACACTGGGACCTGATGGTTTGTTTACACTGGGATCTGATGGTCTGTTTACACTGGGACCTGATGGTTTGTTTACACTGGGATCTGATGGTCTGTTTACACTGTGATCTGATGGTTTGTTTACACTGCGATCTGATGGTCTGTTTACACTGGGATCTGATGGTTTGTTTACACTCGGATCTGATGGTCTGTTTACACTGGGACCTGATGGTCCGTTTACACTGGGACCTGATGGTTTGTTTACACTGGGATCTGATGGTCTGTTTACACTGGGATCTGATGGTTTGTTTACATTGCGATCTGATGGTCTGTTTACACTGGGATCTGATGGTTTGTTTACACTGGGATCTGATGGTCTGTTTACACTGGGATCTGATGGTTTGTTTACACTGCGATCTGATGGTCTGTTTACACTGGGACCTGATGGTCTGTTTACACTGGGACCTGATGGTTTGTTTACACTGGGATCTGATGGTCTGTTTACACTGGGATCTGATGGTTTGTTTACACTGCGATCTGATGGTCTGTTTACACTGGGATCTGATGGTTTGTTTACACTGGGATCTGATGGTCTGTTTACACTGGGATCTGATGGTTTGTTTACACTGCGATCTGATGGTCTGTTTACACTGGGACCTGATGGTCTGTTTACACTGGGACCTGATGGTCTGTTTGCACTGGGACCTGATGGTTTGTTTACACTGGGACCTGATGGTTTGTTTACACTGGGATCTGATGGTCTGTTTACACTGGGATCTGATGGTCTGTTTACACTGGGATCTGATGGTCTATTTACACTGGGATCTGATGGTCTGTTTACACTGGGACCTGTTGGTCTGTTTACACTGGGACCTGATGGTCTGTTTACACTGGGACCTGATGGTCTGTTTACACTGGGACCTGATGGTCCGTTTACACTGGGACCTGATTGTCCGTTTACACTGGGACCTGATGGTCTGTTTACACTGGAATCTGATGGTCCGTTTACACTGGGACCTGATGGTCTGTTTACACTGGGACCTGATGGTCTGTTTACACTGGGACCTGATGGTCTGTTTACACTGGAATCTGATAGTCTGTTTACACTGGGACCTGATGGTCTGTTTACACTGGGATCTGATGGTTTGTTTACACTGGGACCTGATGGTCTGTTTACACTGCAATCTGATGGTTTGTTTACACTGGAATCTGATGGTCCGTTTACACTGGGACCTGATGGTCTGTTTACACTGGGATCTGATGGTTTGTTTACACTGGGATCTGATGGTTTGTTTACACTGGGATCTGATGTGTCTGTTTACTCTGGCACCTGATGGTCTGTTTACACTGGGACCTGATGGTCTGTTTACACTGGGACCTGATGGTCTGTTTACACTGGGATCTGATGGTTTGTTTACACTGGGATCTGATGGTTTGTTTACACTGGGACCTGATGGTCTGTTTACACTGGGACCTGATGGTCTGTTTACACTGGGACCTGATGGTCTGTTTACACTGGGATCTGATGGTCTATTTACACTGGGACCTGTTGGCCTGTTTACACTGGGACCTGATGGTCTGTTTACACTGGGACCTGATGGTCTGTTTACACTGGGACCTGATGGTCCGTTTACAGTGGGACCTGATGGTCCGTTTACACTGGGACCTAATGTCTGTTTACACTGGAATCTGATGGTCCGTTTACACTGGGACCTGATGGTCTGTTTACACTGGGACCTGATGGTCTGTTTACACTGCGATCTGATGGTCTGTTTACACTGGGATCTGCTGGTCTGTTTACACTGGAATCTGATCGTCTGTTTACACTGGGACCTGATGGTCTGTTTACACTGGGACCTGATGGTCTGTTTACACTGGGATCTGATGGTTTGTTTACACTAGGACATGATGGTCTGTTTACACTGGGACCTGATGGTCTGTTTACACTGGGATCTGATCGTCCTTTTACACTGGAATCTGATGGTCTGTTTACACTGGGACCTGATGGTCTGTTTACACTGGGACGTGATCGTCCGTTTACACTGGAATCTGATGGTCTGTTTGCACTGGGACCTGATGGTCTGTTTACACTGGGATCTGATGGTCTGTTTACACTGGGACCTGATGGTCTGTTTGCACTGGGACCTGATGGTCTGTTTACACTGCGATCTGATGGTTTGTTTACACTGGGAGCTGATGGTTTGTTTACACTGGGACCTGATGGTTTGTTTACACTGGAATCTGATGGTCCGTTTACACTGGGACCTGATGGTCTGTTTACACTGGGATCTGATGGTCTGTTTACACTGGGACCTGTTGGTCTGTTTACACTGGGACCTGATGGTCTGTTTACACTGGGACCTGATGGTCTGTTTACACTGGGACCTGATGGTCCGTTTACACTGGGACCTGATTGTCCGTTTACACTGGGACCTGATGGTCTGTTTACACTGGAATCTGATGGTCCGTTTACACTGGGACCTGATGGTCTGTTTACACTGGGACCTGATGGTCTGTTTACACTGGGACCTGATGGTCTGTTTACACTGGAATCTGATCGTCTGTTTACACTGGGACCTGATGGTCTGTTTACACTGGGATCTGATGGTTTGTTTACACTGGGACCTGATGGTCTGTTTACACTGCAATCTGATGGTTTGTTTACACTGGAATCTGATGGTCCGTTTACACTGGGACCTGATGGTCTGTTTACACTGGGATCTGATGGTTTGTTTACACTGGGATCTGATGGTTTGTTTACACTGGGATCTGATGTGTCTGTTTACTCTGGCACCTGATGGTCTGTTTACACTGGGACCTGATGGTCTGTTTACACTGGGACCTGATGGTCTGTTTACACTGGGATCTGATGGTTTGTTTACACTGGGATCTGATGGTTTGTTTACACTGGGACCTGATGGTCTGTTTACACTGGGACCTGATGGTCTGTTTACACTGGGACCTGATGGTTTGTTTACACTGGGATCTGATGGTCTATTTACACTGGGATCTGATGGTCTGTTTACACTGGGACCTGTTGGCCTGTTTACACTGGGACCTGATGGTCTGTTTACACTGGGACCTGATGGTCTGTTTACACTGGGACCTGATGGTCCGTTTACAGTGGGACCTGATGGTCCGTTTACACTGGGACCTAATGTCTGTTTACACTGGAATCTGATGGTCCGTTTACACTGGGACCTTATGGTCTGTTTACACTGGGACCTGATGGTCTGTTTACACTGCGATCTGATGGTCTGTTTACACTGGGATCTGCTGGTCTGTTTACACTGGAATCTGATCGTCTGTTTACACTGGGACCTGATGGTCTGTTTACACTGGGACCTGATGGTCTGTTTACACTGGGATCTGATGGTTTGTTTACACTAGGACCTGATGGTCTGTTTACACTGGGACCTGATGGTCTGTTTACACTGGGATCTGATCGTCCTTTTACACTGGAATCTGATGGTCTGTTTACACTGGGACCTGATGGTCTGTTTACACTGGGACCTGATCGTCCGTTTACACTGGAATCTGATGGTCTGTTTGCACTGGGACCTGATGGTCTGTTTACACTGGGATCTGATGGTCTGTTTACACTGGGACCTGATGGTCTGTTTGCACTGGGACCTGATGGTCTGTTTACACTGGGAGCTGATGGTTTGTTTACACTGGGACCTGATGGTTTGTTTACACTGGAATCTGATGGTCCGTTTACACTGGGACCTGATGGTCTGTTTACACTGGGATCTGCTGGTTTGTTTACACTGGGATCTGATGGTTTCTTTACACTGGGATCTGATGTGTCTGTTTACTCTGGCACCTGATGGTCTGTTTACACTGGGACCTGATGGTCTCTTTACACTGGGACCTGATGGTCTGTTTACACTGGGATCTGATGGTTTGTTTATACTGGGATCTGATGGTCTGTTTACACTGGGACCTGATGGTCTGTTTACACTGGGACCTGATGGTCTGTTTACACTGGGATCTGATGGTCTGTTTACACTGGGACCTGATGGTCTGTTTACACTGGGATCTGATGGTCTGTTTACACTGGGACCTGATGGTCTGTTTACACTGGGACCTGATGGTTTGTTTACACTGGGACCTGATGGTCTGTTTACACTGGTACCTGATGGTTTGTTTACACTGGAATCTGATGGTCTGTTTACACTGGGATCTGATGGTTTGTTTACACTGGGAACTGATGGTCTGTTTTCACTGGGACCTGATGGTCTGTTTACACTGGGACCTGATGGTCTGTTTACACTGCGATCTGATGGTCTGTTTACACTGGGATCTGATGGTCTGTTTACACTGGGACCTGATGGTTTGTTTACACTGGGATCTGATGGTCTGTTTACACTGGGACCTGATGGTTTGTTTACACTGGGACCTGATGGTTTGTTTACACTTGGATCTGATGGTTTGTTTACACTGGGATCTGATGGTTTGTTTACACTGGGATCTGATGGTCTGTTTACACTGGGATCTGATGGTCTGTTTACACTGGGACCTGATGGTTTGTTTACACTGGGATCTGATGGTTTGTTTACACTGGGACCTGATGGTCTGTTTACACTGGGATCTGATGGTTTGTTTACACTGGGACCTGATGGTTTGTTTACACTGGGATCTGATGGTCTGTTTACACTGGGACCTGATGGTTTGTTTGCACTGGGATCTGATGGTCTGTTTACACTGGGATCTGATGGTTTGTTTACACTGGGATCTGATTGTCTGTTTACACTGGGATCTGATGGTCTGTTTACACTGGGACCTGACGGTCTGTTTACACTGGGATCTGATGGTTTGTTTACACTGGGACCTGATGGTTTGTTTACACTTTGATCTGATGGTCTGTTTACACTGGGACCTGATGGTTTGTTTACACTGGGATCTGCTGGTCTGTTTACACTGGGATCTGATGGTTTGTTTACACTGCGATCTGATGGTCTGTTTACACTGGGATCTGATGGTTTGTTTACACTCGGATCTGATGGTCTGTTTACACTGGGACCTGATGGTCTGTTTACACTGGGACCTGATGGTTTGTTTACACTGGGATCTGATGGTCTGTTTACACTGGGATCTGATGGTCTGTTTACACTGGGATCTGATGGCTTGTTTACACTGGGACCTGATGGTTTGTTTACACTGGGATCTGATGGTTTGTTTACACTGGGACCTGATGGTTTGGTTACACTGGGATCTGATGGTTTGTTTACACTGGGATCTGATGGTTTGTTTACACTGGGATCTGATGGTTTGTTTACACTTGGATCTGATGGTTTGTTTACACTGGGATCTGATGGTTTGTTTACACTGGGATCTGATGGTCTGTTTACACTGGGATCTGATGGTCTGTTTACACTGGGACCTGATGGTTTGCTTACACTGGGATCTGATGGTTTGTTTACACTGGGATCTGATGGTCTGTTTACACTGGGATCTGATGGTCTGTTTACACTGGGATCTGTTGGTCTGTTTACACTGGGATCTGATGGTTTGTTTACACTGGGATATGATGGTTTGTTTACACTGGGATCTGATGGTCTGTTTACACTGGGATCTGATGGTCTGTTTACACTGGGATCTGATGGTCTGTTTACACTGGGATCTGATGGTTTGTTTACACTGGGATCTGATGGTCTGTTTGCACTGGAATCTGATGGTCTGTTAACACTGGGATATGATGGTTTGTTTACACTGCGATCTGATTGTCTGTTTACACTGGGACCTGATGGTCTGTTTACACTGGGATCTGATGGTTTGTTTACACTGGGACCTGATGGTTTGTTTACACTGGGATCTAATGGTCTGTTTACACTGGGACCTGATGGTTTGTTTACACTGGGATCTGATGGTCTGTTTACACTGGGATCTGATGGTTTGTTTACACTGGGATCTGATGGTCTGTTTACACTGGGATCTGATGGTCTGTTTACACTGGGACCTGATGGTCTGTTTACACTGGGATCTGATGGTTTGTTTACACTGGGACCTGATGGTTTGTTTACACTGGGATCTGATGGTCTGTTTACACTGGGACCTGATGGTTTGTTTACACTGGGATCTGATGGTCTGTTTACACTGGGATCTGATGGTTTGTTTACACTGCGATCTGATGGTCTTTTTACACTGGGATCTGATGGTTTGTTTACACTCGGATCTGATGGTCTGTTTACACTGGGACCTGATGGTCCGTTTACACTGGGACCTGATGGTTTGTTTACACTGGGATCTGATGGTCTGTTTACACTGGGATCTGATGGTTTGTTTACACTGCGATCTGATGGTCTGTTTACACTGGGATCTGATGGTCTGTTTACACTGGGACCTGATGGTTTGTTTACACTGGGACCTGATGGTTTGTTTACACTGGGATCTGATGGTTTGTTTACACTGGGACCTGATGGTTTGTTTACACTTTGATCTGATGGTCTGTTTACACTGGGATCTGATGGTTTGTTTACACTGGGATCTGATGGTTTGTTTACACTGGGATCTGATGGTCTGTTTACACTGGGATCTGATGGTTTGTTTACACTGGGATCTGATGGTCTGTTTACACTGGGATCTGATGGTTTGTTTACACTGGGATCTGATGGTCTATTTGCACTGGAATCTGATGGTTTGTTTACACTGGAATCTGATTGTCTGTTTACACTGGGATCTGATGGTCTGTTTACACTGGGATCTGATGGTTTGTTTACACTGGGATCTGATGGTCTGTTTACACTGGGATCTGATGGTTTGTTTACACTGGGATCTGATGGTTTGTTTACACTGGGATCTGATGGTTTGTTTACACTGCGATCTGATGGTCTGTTTACACTGGGACCTGATGATTTGTTTACACTGGGACCTGATGGTTTGTTTACACTGGGACCTGATGGTCTGTTTACACTGGGACCTGATGGTTTGTTTACACTGGGACCTGATGGTCTGTTTACACTGGGACCTGATGGTCTGTTTACACTGCAATCTGATGGTTTGTTTACACTGGGACCTGATGGTCTGTTTACACTGGGACCTGATGGTCTGTTTACACTGGGACCTGATGGTCTGTTTACACTGCAATCTGATGGTTTGTTTACACTGGGACCTGATGGTCTGTTTACACTGGGACCTGATGGTCTGTTTCCACTGGGACCTGATGGTTTGTTTACACTGGGACCTGATGGTCTGTTTACACTGGGACCTGATGGTCTATTTACACTGGGACCTGATGTTCTGTTTACACTGGAATCTGATGGTCCGTTTACACTGGGACCTGATGGTCTGTTTACACTGGAATCTGATGGTCCGTTTACACTGGGACCTGATGGTTTGTTTACACTGGGACCTGATGGTTTGTTCAAACTGGGACCTGATGGTCTGTTTACACTGGGATCTGATGGTCTGTTTACACTGATTTATGCTCCACACGAGCCTCCTCCCTCCCTACTTCATCTAACCCCTCACCATCCCCTTCTATTCCTTTCTCTCTCATGTGTTTATCTAGCTTCCCTTTAAATCCATCTATTCTATTCACTCAACTACTCCTTGTGGTCCCGAGTTCCACGTTCTCACTCTATCTGAGTGAAGAAGTTTCTCCTGAATTCTGTATTGGATTTATGAATGACTGTCTTATATTCATGGCCTCTAGTTCTGGTCTCCCCCACAAGTGGAAACATCTTCTCTACATCGGAACATCGGAACAGGAGCAGGCCATTCAGCCCCTCCAGCCTGTTCCACCATTCAGTGAGATCATGGCTGATCTGTGACCTAACTCCATGTAGTCCTGGACTCCCCAACCAACGGAAATAGTTTCTCTCTATCTACCCTATCAGTTCCCCTTAATATCTTGAAAACTTCAATCAAAACATCCCTTAAACTTCTACATTCCAGGGAATGCAACCCTAGTTTGTGTAATCTCTCCTCGTAATTTAATCCTTGGAGTCCAGGTATCATTCTCGTAAATCTGCACTGCACTCCCTACAAGGCCAACATATCCTTCCTAAGGTGCGGTGACCAGACCTGTACACAGTACTCCAGGTGTGGTCTAACCAGGGCTTTGTATAGCTGTAGAATAACTTCTACCCCCTTGTATTCTAGTCCTCTAGATATAAAGGCCAGCATTCCATTAGCCTTTTTGATTATTTCCTGTACCTGTCCATGATATTTTAATTATCTATGTACATGGACCCCCAAGTCTCCTTGGGCCTCCACTGTTTTGAGCTTTTCACCATTTACAAAGTACTCTGATCTACATCTACCCTATCAAACCCCTTCAGAATTTTAAAGACCTCCATCAGGCCACCCCTCAGCCTTCTCTTTTCTAGAGAAAACAGTCCCAGCCTGTTCAGTCTTTCCTGATAAGGATATCCTCAGTTCTGGTATCATCCTTGTGAATCTTTATTGCACCTTCTCCAATGCCTCTGTATCCTTTTTATAATATGGAGACCACAACTGTGCACAGTACTCCAAAATGTGGTCTAACCAAGGTTCTATACATGTTCAACATAAATTCCCTGCTTTTCAATTATATCCCTCTAGAAATGAACCCGTGTTTGTTTTGCCTTTAAGGCCTTATTAACCTGTGCCACTACTTTAGTGATTTGTGTACCTGTACCAAAATACTCCACCTCACATTTATTTATATTGAAATTCATTTGCCAATTACACGCTCATTCTGCAAGTTTATTAATGTCTTCCTGTATTTTCTCACATTCCTCCTCAGTATTAACTATAGCCACAATTTGGTGTCATCCGCAAATTTTGAAATCGTACTTCCGATTCCCGAATCCAAGTTCTTTATGTAAATGGTGAACAACAGTGGTCCCAGCACCGATCCCTGTGGAACACCACTTCCCACCTTTTGTCAGTCTGAGTAACTACCTTTAACCCCTACTCTGTTCTCTATTCTTTAGTGAGCTTGCTGTCCATTCTGCTACGTGTCCCCTGACTCCACGTGCTCTGACCTTGGTCATGAGTCTACTATGGAGTACCTTATCGAAGGCCTTTTGAAAATCCAAATATATTACATTTATATAGCGCTTTTCACGACCTCGGGACTTCCCAAAGTTCTTTCCAGTCAATGAAGTTCTTTTGACGTGTAGTCACTGTTGTAATGTAGGAAACGCAGCAGTTAATTTTGTGCACAGCAAGATCCCACAAACAGCAATGTGATAAATGACCAATTAAACTATTTTAGGTGTTGGTTGAGGGATAAGTATTGGCCAGGACACCGGGGAGAACTCCCCTGCTCTTCTTCGAACAGTGCCATGGGATCTTTTACATCCACCTGAGAGGGCAGATGGGGACTTGGTCTCATGTGACACTGCAGCACCCCCTCAGTACTGCACTGGAGTGTCAGTCTGGATTTTGTATTCAAATGGGACTTGAACCCATTCTGACTCAGAGGTGAGAGTGCTAACACTGAGCCACGACTGACACCTGATGCAAACAGACAGAGATAAACAGGCAAAGATATACAGGCAGGGAGAAACAGACAGCAGTAGACAGTCAGACACAAACAGACACTAATCTCCTTCTGCTTTTGTCTCAGATTTCCAGCATCTGCAGCATTTTGCTTTTTATTTGCCAGGAATGATGGTTGGGGCCATTTAAGGAAGAGCTGGATGCTGTTGTAGAAAGTTGGTATGGATGGTGTTCTGGACAGATAATCCCATTAATCCCAAACTAACGTGTGATTATTGTGGATGTTTAAAGTATCTGTTCTTATCAGTTCAATATCTGATACGTCCCCTATCTGGAGACCAGATATTAAATTGATTTTTGGAACAGGGAGACTTGCCCCACCACCCCACACACTGGCCTGGTATCGCCGGGTTCTGGGGAAACTTCAAAAACTGAATTTAAAAAGATTCGAAAATGGAATGGAATAGACCTGCAATACCAGAACGCACCAACTGGTGGCGCTGCTCCCCTTGCCCACGGGCAGCTCATCAGCACCACCAGCAGGACACGGCTGGGACTGCAGCTACTTCAAAAATGCAAAATTTAGAGATCAAGGGCGCTAAATTGGGCCGTGTGGCGCCCGTTGTTTCGGCGTTGCACGGTCTCTCCGACATCCAAGATGGCATCTTGGATGCGCACGCACATTTCCAGCGTGATGTATGCCGGACGCCATCTTGGGATAGGAGTTAGTGGAACAGGCTCAAGGGGCTAAATGCCACTTGCTGCCTCTTGATATGCGCCACCTTCTCCTGCAAGAAAGTGGGACGTGTGTCTGGCTGATGTGCCTGTCATGGTTGAATAGCTGCCAGTGTGTGCGGCCTGTGAGTTGTGGGTGGGCGGCTTGAAACAGTGGTAATGTGTAAGGGTGAGAGGAAGTATCTGGTTGGAAGAGTTGAGTACTGATGGAAAGAGTGAGTTTGTTGGTATGTGGGTGATGGGGGTGTAGTCCGTGGTGCGGTTGGTAGGAGACGTCACTTGACAGTTCACCTCACTCACCTTGACCACTCATGTTAAAGCATTGAACTTCTCCCTGCACTGCATCCATGTTCATGATGCTGTGCACCCGGCATTGACTTCGTCTCCCACTGCCTTTTGGATATATGTCTGGAGGGCCTCTTGCCCCCCCCCCACGGATATAGGATGCCCCTCCTTCTGTCCCTCCTAGTGCATCAGCAGAGAACCTTGGTGTACGCACTCTCGCAGGCCTGGTACCAACTCAGATCGGCAGATTGGTGAGGTCTGGCGTGCAGATTGGAGGATGTGGGATTTAGTAGTGCGTAAACTTTATTCAATGTTTTAACAAAATTCATCAGTGTGTAAACATAGGGATGGGACCTGTCTCTGTGTTTTATGTGTGCAATTTCTGATCTCTGTTCAGACTCCATGCAGACAGGAGACTGTTATTTTCAGCTAATAACAGGTACCAGCTACCTTTAAGATATTTCTAAGAAACATCCTCCCTTTAAGAGATTGAGCTCCCCTGGTGGTGGAAAGTGTGAATTGTATTGATTCCATGTGCAAGACCTGGAATAGAACGCAGATTGCAGGTGAGACCTGGGGTGGGCCCAAACTTGGGTCCTGCCTGCTGGGGGCCATTGGGCGCGAGGTAATAGCACATCACACTACCTACACCCAAAAACAGCCCCTATCCAATTTTTTCCCCTCAATTGCCTTAAATTGGGAAAGAAATCTTGATTTTTTTTCTCCCCCCATTTTGTTAGGTGGTAAAGTCTGTGAGACGAAATACACAGTGCTGTGTTTATTAGTGTTAAATGTAATAGAGGTGGATGATAGGAGGCTGGCCAGGAGAGCACTGGAATAGTCCAGTCTGGAGATTAAAGCATGGATGAGGGTCTCAGCAGCAGACGAGCTGAGGTGGGGCGGAGACGGGCGAGGTTACAGAGGTCATGGCGGTCTTGGTGATGGAGAGGATATGAGGTCAGAAGGTCACCTAAGGGTCCAATAGAACGCTGAGATTGTGAACGGCCTGGTTCAGCCTCAGACAGTGGTCAGGGAGAGGGCTGGAGCTGGTGGATCGGGAACGGAGTTTGTGGGAACCAAAGACACTGGCTTGGGTCTTCCCAATGTTTAATTGGAGGACCTCATTCAGGACTGGATTTCGGACAAGCAGTGTGACAAATCAGAGGCAGTGGAGGGGTCGAGGGAGGTGATGGTGAGGTCGAGCTGGGTGTCCTCAGTGTACATCTGGAACCTGACATCGAGTCTGCTGCTGATGTCATCCGGGGCTGCATGAGGATGAGAAATAGGAGGGGCCAAGGATCGATCCTCGGGGGACTCCAGAGGTAACGGTGCGGGAGCGGGAAGAGGAGCCATTGCTCGAGATGCTCTGACTACGACTGGATAGATGAGTGGAACCAAACGAGGACAGTCCGACTGAATGGGACAGTGGAGGAGAGGGTGGTGTGATCGACCATGTCAAAGGACACGGAGAGACACTGCACCGGGTCACACTCACTGTCGTGACCTTTATAAGGGCTGGTTCAGTTCTGTGACAGGATTGGAAACCTGATTGGTGAGAGTCAAACAGGGAGTTGCAGGAAAGATGGGCACGGGTTTGGGAGGTGACAACACGCTCAAGGACACTGTCACACAAAAACATGTGTCCATACAGGCATGCACACATATGCACACATGCACGCACACATATGCACACACATGCACGCACACAAGTGCACACGCTCACACACAGACACACACATGCTCATATACACATGCGTACGCACACACAAGTGTACACACACGTGTGCTCACACACACACAAGCGCACACATGCTCACACACACATGAACACATGCACATGCACACACACAAGCGCACACATGCTCACACACGCAAATGCACACACACACGCTCACACACATGCCGCGCACACACACACAAGCTCACACATGCTCACACACACACATGCATGCAAGTGCACACACATGATCACACACATACACGCTCACACACATGTGGATGCACACGCATACACACACAAACACAATCGCACACACACACGCATTCCAGCAGGGCTCATTGGACAGTGATCAGGAGCAGGAGCTCTCACTGAGTGTATTCCCCACCCTGACCCAGTGATGCCCCTAGAATGAAGACTCTGAGTGGCCATTATCAGCGGCCCTTTATTCAAACATCCAACAAAGACTGAGATAAAAACAGAAGGGTCTCCGTCGGTACAGTAACACCCCTCCATCTTTCCTGGTCACAGGCACAGACCTGCTGAGCACTTCGAGAATTTTCTGCTGTTATCTAACAGAAACATAAGGGCTAAATTCACCGAACCTGCTGAGAGACTGAGCTCGACGAGGCCGTGAGTTTCAGACTGGTCTCCAATACCTTGGCCTGTCTCTGACCTGTCCCCACCGTCCATCTAGTGGGAAGACTGTGTCATTACATCTTTCTTTAAAAATACATCACAGTTCCACCCCTTCACCCCCTCTACCTCATCTCTTCACACGTTCTCTGTGTCTCATGAAAGTCTTTAGTTTAATTAATTATACCCACCTTATCATATGCTACACTATCACTGCAGTCATTTAACTATCTGCTGTTTCCCACTTAGTCATTTTACATGTCATTCCATTTCATCTCATGAGAGTGTGTGCCTGTGTGTGTGTCTGTATGTGTGTGTGTCTCTGTGTGTGTGTGTGTGCCTGTATGTGTGTGTGTCTCTGTGTGTGTGTGTGTGCCTGTATGTGTGTGTATCTGCATTTGTGTGTGTGCCTGTGTGTGTCTGTATGTGTGTGTGTCTCTGTGTGTGTGTCTCTGTATGTGTGTGTGTCTGTATGTGTGTGTGTCTCTGTATGTGTGTGTCTGTGTGTGTGTGCCTGTGTGTGTGTCTGTATGTGTGTGTGTATGTGTGTGTGTGTGTCTGTGTGTGTGTCTGTATGTGTGTGTGTCTGTATGTGTGTGTGTCTCTGTATGTGTGTCTGTGTCTGTATGTGTGTGTGTGTGTCTGTATGTGTGTGTCTGTGTGTGTGTGTCTGTGTGTGTGTCTGTCTGTGTGTGTGTGCCTGTGTGTGTCCGTACGTGTGTGTGTGCCTCTGTGTGTGTGTGTGTCTGTATGTGTACCTGTGTGTGTGTGTCTGTATGTGTGTCTCTCTATGTCTCTATGTGCCTGTGCGTGTCTGTATGTCTGTGTGTGTGTGTGTGTGTGTGTGTCCACCTCTATCTTGTGGTTAATGGAGCTCAGCAACCATGACAGGCACATCACCCAGACACACATCCCGCTTTCTTGCAGGAGAAGGTGGCGGATATCAGGAGGCAGCAAGTGGCATTTAGCCCGTTGAGCCTGTTCCACCATTCAGTGAGATCATGGTGGACCTGTGACCTCACTCCATATACCCACCTTAGCCCCATTCCCTTAATACCCTTGGTTCACAGAAATCTATCAATCGTAGATTTAACATTCACAAGTGAGCTAGCATCAACTGCTGTCTGCAGAAGAGCGTTCCACACGTCTCCCACCCTTTGCGTGTAGAAGCATTTCCTAACTTCACTCCTGCACGTCCTGGCTCTAAATGTTAGGCTATGTCCCCACGTCCCAGTATTCAAATCTAGGAGATCTCCAAAAACAGTTACAAATGTCTCGGCAGCCAGAAGCAATAATCCAGCCACTAACCTGTAAATCCTACATGGTCCCTTTAAATAGCGCTGGTGAGGGTGCTTCAGGCACTCTGAGACACGTTCAGATGGTCGGGGTTAAGACTGTGCGTTGAGTTGAGCGTTAAATCACAAAATGGTGTCTATCACTTTAAATCAGCGTTGCACTCTGATTGAAGCCATTTTCTCCCTACTTTACATGATCCCAATGTTCGTTCTCTGCGCCTGCACTAACTCCTATACCAAGATGGCGTCTGGCGCACGTGACGCTGGAAATGTGCGTGTGCATCCAAGAGGCCATCTTGGATGTCAGAGAGGCCGTGTAGCACCGAAACAACGGGCGCAACACGGCCCAATTTAGCGCCGTCCGTCTTTCTGATAATCCCTCTTTTTGATAAACCCTTTTTCTAATATTCCCTCATTCTGATGCCACTCCCAAGCCCTTACCCTCTGGTCCTCCTCTCTGGAACCTCTCTGCTCTGTACAGCTGTTCCCTGCCTCGGCGTTCCAGCCTTCGATACCCGAATCCCCACCGAATCGCTCACTGTTTCCCACCCCCGTCATTCCCCCTGGTACGGTCCCCGCCTTTGTCCCCTTGGGTTAGAGTGGATCGAACTCACAAGTGGTCTCGTCGTCCAGAGCTGGGCCTGACTCTACCATGTTAAAGACCATCACACCTCGCTCTCCCTCAGCCCAATCCTCGTACTATTCCAGGATCTTTCTGGAGGGAATGAACAGGCCACTGCTCCCTTTCCCCATGATGAACTGTCACCTCAAACTCCCCTCCCCCAAATACCCCATCGTTACCAAGTTTGAGAGCTCATCTACCTCATCGTCTCTAAGATTGAGACTGTTGGTGCATGTTGTCTCAGCCGCTGTCTCCCCTCCTCTCCCCCCTCCTCTCCCCATCCTCTCCCCCCCTCCTCTCCCCTACTGCTATCTCCCCCTCCTCTCCCCCCTCCTCTCCCCATCGTCTCCCACTCCTCTCCCCTACTGCTATCTCCCCCTCCTCTCCCCTACTGCTGTCTCCCCCTCCTCTCCCCTGCTGCTGTCTCCCCCTCCTCTCCCCTACTGCTATCTCCCCCTCCTCTCCCCTACTGCTGTTTCCCCCTCCTCTCCCCTACTGCTATCTCCCCCTCCTCTCCCCTACTGCTATCTCCCCCTCCTCTCCCCTACTGCTATCTCCCCCTCCTCTCCCCACTGCTATCTCCCCCTCCTCTCCCCTACTGCTATCTCCCCCTCCTCTCCCCTACTGCTATCTCCCCCTCCTCTCCCCACTGCTATCTCCCCCTCCTCTCCCCTACTGCTATCTCCCCCTCCTCTCCCCACTGCTATCTCCCCCTCCTCTCCCCTACTGCTATCTCCCCCTCCTCTCCCCACTGCTATCTCCCCCTCCTCTCCCCACTGCTATCTCCCCCTCCTCTCCCCACTGCTATCTCCCCCTCCTCTCCCCTACTGCTATCTCCCCCTCCTCTCCCCACTGCTATCTCCCCCTCCTCTCCCCTACTGCTATCTCCCCCTCCTCTCCCCACTGCTATCTCCCCCTCCTCTCCCCTGCTGTTCTTATCTGTCCCCCAATCTCCCACCCACTCTGTCACTCTGCAGTATCTCACTCATCTCCTCCCTGGCCTCTCCAAACCCAGCTCTTCCATACGACCAAGCTCCTGCTCCCTTGTTCCCCTCCCCCCTGAACCTCACCCACAACTTCCCTTCCTGGCCCCTTATACTAGCCACAGTTGTAAATGGCTCTTTGCTCAGGTGCTGACCCCCTCCCTGTCCCGTCTCCTCAAAAAGCCCATCCTCGACCCATCTCTCCAATCACCACCCTTCCTTTCCTCTCTAAAGCCAAACTCCCTGTTTGAATCTTTCAGTCCAGTTTCCAGGTGCCCCCCAAGGATCTATCCTTGGCCCCCACTCTAATTCATCTAGACTCCACCCCTTGGTGACATCAGCCGTGGGCAGGAAACCATCTTCCCTTTGTATGTTGAAGACACCCAGCTCCCTCCCACTCCCTCGACCCCAGGAGCAGCTCTGTGCTATCCGACTGCCTGACATATCAAGTCATGGCCGAGCCATCATTTCCCGCAACTGGACATCAAAAGGACCAAAGCCATTGTTTTCAGCCCACACCTTAACATCAACCATGGCCCTCCCAAAATGACACCTCCTCGTAACACCTCACTCTCCATAATGCCACCTTCTCTTATTGCCGTACCTCAGAATTAAAAATCGGGGAAGGTTAGATTCATACTGGACGATGGCCTGAGTTCCCACTGACTCGGACAGTCTGTATCCACTGCCCCTCGCTCTGCCACCGTGCATGTGTGTTGTCAGCCTCAATTTTACATTTTTCCTTCCCCGACACTCTCCACTGCCATCTTCATTCTACTCAATTCTTGCTGCCGATTTGCCCCCGGCCAGTAAGCTTCACGCAGTTCCCAATATTGTTCCACCATGAGCTGTATTCCTGTCAGTCACTGTCTAGACCTGTTCCACCATGTGCTGTATTCCTGTCAGCCACTGTCTAGACGTGTTCCACCATGTGCTGTATTCCTGTCAGTCACTGTCTAGACCTTGTTTTTTATTCGTTCATGGGATGTGGGCGTCGCTGGCGAGGCCAGCATTTATTGCCCATCCCTAATTGCCCTTGAGAAGGTGGTGGTGAGCCGCCTTCTTGAACCGCTGCAGTCCGTGTGGTGAAGGTTCTCCCACAGTGCTGTTAGGAAGGGAGTTCCAGGATTTTGACCCAGCGACGATGAAGGAACGGCGATATATTTCCAAGTCGGGATGGTGTGTGACTTGGAGGGGAACGTGCAGGTGGTGTTGTTCCCATGTGCCTGCTGCCCTTGTCCTTCTAGGGATCGCGGGTTTGGGAGGTGCTGTCGAAGAAGCCTTGGCGAGTTGCTGCAGTGCATCCTGTGGATGGTACACACTGCAGCCACGGTGCGCCAGTGGTGAAGGGAGTGAATGTTTAGGGTGGTGCATGGAGTGCCAATTAAGTGGGCTGCTTTGTCCTGGATGGTGTCGAACTTCTTGAGTGTTGCTGGAGCTGGAGAGTATTCCATCACACTCCTGACTTGTGCCTTGTAGATCGTGGAAAGGCTTTGGGGAGTCAGGAGGTGAGTCACTCGCCGCAGAATACCCAGCCTCTGACCTGCTCTTGTGGCCACAGTATTTATATGCCTGGTCCAGTTAAGTTTCTGGTCAATGATGACCCCCAGGATGTTGATGGTGAGGGATTCAGTGATGGTACTGCCGTTGAATGTCAAGGGGAGGTGGTTAGACTCTCTCTTGTTGGAGATGGTCATTGCCTGGCACTTGTCTCGCGAATGTTGTCCAGGTCTTGCTGCATGCGGGCTCGGACTGCTTCATTATCTGAGGGGTTGCGAATGCAACTGAACACTGTGCAATCATCAGCGAACATCCCCATTTCTGACCTTATGATGGAGGGAAGGTCAGTGATGAAGCAACTGAAGATGGTTGGGCCTAGGACACTGCCCTGAGGAACTCCTGCAGCAATGCCCTGGGGCTGAGATGATTGGCCTCCAACAACCACTACCATCTTCCTTTATGCTAGGTATGACTCCAGCCACTGGAGAGTTTTCCCCCTGATTCCCATTGACTTCAATTTTACTAGGGCTCCTTGGTGCCACACTCGGTCAAATGCTGCCTTGATGTTAAGGGCAGTCACTCTCACCTCACCTCTGGAATTCAGCTCTTTTGTCCATGTTTGGACCAAGGCTGTAATGAGGTCTGGAGCCGAGTGGTCCTGGCGGAACCCAAACTGAGCATCGGTGAGCAGGTTATTGGTGAGTAAGTGCCGCTTAATAGCACTGTCGACGACACCTTCCATCACTTTTCTGATGATTGAGAGTAGACTGATGGGGCGGTAATTGGCCGGATTGGATTTGTCCTGCTTTTTGTGGACAGGACATACCCGGGCAATTTTCCACATTGTCGGGTAGATGCCAATGTTGTAGCTGTACTGGAACAGTTTGGCTCGAGGCGTGGCTAGTTCTGGAGCACAAGTCTTCAGCTCTACAGCCGGGATGCTGTCGGGGCCCATAGCCTTTGCTGTATCCAGTGCACTCAGCCGTTTCTTGATATCACGTGGAGTGAATCGAATTGGCCGAAGACTGGCTTCTGTGATGGTGGGGATATCGGGAGGAGGCCGAGATGGATCATCCACTCGGCACTTCTGGCTGAAGATGGTTGCAAACGCTTCAGCCTTGTCTTTTGCACTCACGTACTGGACTCCGCCGTCATTGAGGATGGGGATGTTTACAGAGCCTCCTCCTGTTCCACCTTGTACTGTATTGCTGTCAGTCACTGTCTAGACCTGTTCCACCTTGTACTGTATTGCTGTCAGTCACTGTCTAGACCTGTTCCACCTTGTTCTGTATTGCTGTCAGTCACTGTCTAGACCTGTTCCACCTTGTACTGTATTGCTATCAGTCACTGTCTAGACCTGTTCCACCTTGTTCTGTATTGCTGTCAGTCACTGTCTAGACCTGTTCCACCTTGTACTGTATTGCTGTCAGTCACTGTCTAGACCTGTTCCACCTTGTTCTGTATTGCTGTCAGTCACTGTCTAGACCTGTTCCACCTTGTACTGTATTGCTATCAGTCACTGTCTAGACCTGTTCCACCTTGTACTCTATTGCTGTCAGTCACTGTCTAGACCTGCTCCACCTTGTACTGTATTGCTGTCAGTCACTGTCTAGACCTGTTCCACCTTGTTCTGTATTGCTGTCAGTCACTGTCTAGACCTGTTCCACCTTGTACTGTATTGCTATCAGTCACTGTCTAGACCTGTTCCACCTTGTACTCTATTGCTGTCAGTCACTGTCTAGACCTGCTCCACCTTGTACTGTATTGCTGTCAGTCACTGTCTGGACCTGTTCCACCTTGTACTGTATTGCTGTCAGTCACTGTCTAGACCTGTTCCACCTTGTACTGTATTGCTGTCAGTCACTGTCTAGACCTGTTCCACATTGTACTGTATTGCTGTCAGTCACTGTCTAGACCTGTTCCACCTTGTACTGTATTCCTGTCAGCCACTGTCTAGACCTGTTCCACCTTGTACTGTATTCCTTTCAGCCACTGTCTAGACCTGTTCCACCTTGTACTGTATTCCTGTCAGTCACTGTCTAGACCTGTTCCACCTTGTACTGTATTCCTGTCAGCCACTGTCTAGACCTGTTCCACCTTGTACTGTATTCCTGTCAGTCACTGTCTAGACCTGTTCCACCTTGTTCTGTATTCCTGTCAGTCACTGTCTAGACCTGTTCCACATTGTACTGTATTGCTGTCAGTCACTGTCTAGACCTGTTCCACCTTGTACTGTATTCCTGTCAGTCACTGTCTAGACCTGTTCCACCTTGTACTGTATTGCTGTCAGTCACTGTCTAGACCTGTTCCACCTTGTTCTTTATTGCTGTCAGCCACTGTCTAGACCTGTTCCACCTTGTACTGTATTGCTGTCAGTCACTGTCTAGACCTGTTCCACCTTGTACTGTATTGCTGTCAGTCACTGTCTAGACCTGTTCCACCTTGTACTGTATTGCTGTCAGTCACTGTCTAGACCTGTTCCACCTTGTACTGTATTGCTGTCAGCCACTGTCTAGACCTGTTCCACCTTGTACTGTATTGCTGTCAGTCATTGTCTAGACCTGTTCCACATTGTACTGTATTGCTGTCAGTCACTGTCTAGACCTGTTCCACCTTGTACTGTATTGCTGTCAGTCACTGTCTAGACCTGTTCCACCTTGTACTGTATTGCTGTCAGTCACTGTCTAGACCTGTTCCACCTTGTTCTGTATTGCTGTCAGCCACTGTCTAGACCTGTTCCACCTTGTACTGTATTGCTGTCAGTCACTGTCTAGACCTGTTCCACCTTGTACTGTATTGCTGTCAGTCACTGTCTAGACCTGTTCCACCTTGTACTGTATTGCTGTCAGTCACTGTCTAGACCTGTTCCACCTTGTTCTGTATTGCTGTCAGTCACTGTCTAGACCTGTTCCACCTTGTACTGTATTGCTGTCAGTCACTGTCTAGACCTGTTCCACCTTGTACTGTATTGCTGTCAGTCATTGTCTAGACCTGTTCCACATTGTACTGTATTGCTGTCAGTCACTGTCTAGACCTGTTCCACCTTGTATTGTATTGCTGTCAGTCACTGTCTAGACCTGTTCCACCTTGTACTGTATTGCTGTCAGTCACTGTCTAGACCTGTTCCACCTTGTTCTGTATTGCTGTCAGTCACTGTCTAGACCTGTTCCACCTTGTACTGTATTGCTGTCAGTCACTGTCTAGACCTGTTCCACCTTGTATTTTTCTATCAGTTGTAAGCATCGCGCAGGCTCCAGCGATTTACAAACAGACATTTTGTGGACTTTCGTGTTTTAAGATTTTTCTGCTAAAAAAACAGCAGCCCGATTGAAAAGTGGGTGTGTCCCAGGTGTGTGTAATGGACAGGGGATTCCGACCAGGCCCCTAAGCCAATTAAGGGAAATGTCTGAGCGGACAGGGGAACACAATGAGCCAGGAAGGGCAGAGCACACGGTGATTGGCAGGAGATGGAGACACCATTGGTAATCAATGTTAAACCACCTAACCCAGGACCAGGTGTGAAGTCAAACCCACTGTCAGCCATTCCCACCGTTGCCTCGATGAGGTAACCCCAAAGGGTGGGAAACCAAACAAAGGAGGGCCATCAAAATCCCAGACTGTACGATTACTGAGTACACAAAAACAGCAGGCTGTGAAAACAGCACCGCAGGAAAAGGAACGCTTCATTTTTTTGGCGCGAAGACGTTTGGAACTTTGTGGGGTACAAGAGGAGGCAGTTTTGGGACCTTTCGCTCTCTTGCTTCCTCGCCTGCTCTCGTCTTCGCTTGTCCTCACCTTCACAACAAGAACCGAGCACTCCGTCTGGGGCGGAGAGAAGAAACCACCACGAGAAGCAGAGCCTCGCTCTTCAACTGTACGGACGGACCTCAAACTGAGACTTGAATACTGCGTCGGCGGTCCGGAATCAGGAGAGACATTTTCTACAAGGGGAAGCAGCGGGAAAATCAAGGGACAATCGGGGTGAGCATCGTCCAGGTCCACATCCTTAAGACCACTGGGATTGTGTGAAGGGGTGTTGTGTGTTTCCAACCAAGCCATTGGGGTTTAGAGGGTGGGATATAGTGTATATTCTACTCTGGGAGTGATGTAGTGACTGTATTGTCTTACACCACCGTTTTTTTTTGATATATTGAAGACGGCGGTGTGTGTTAACCTTAATAAACACTGTATGATTGAGTCTGAAAAACCTGTCTGTGAGTCAATTCTGTTCACCGTAATTCCCATCGTCTAGAACTGTGTAAGGAGGTGGTGATTCGAACCACTTACACAGTCACTGTCTAGACGTGTTCCACCTTGTGCT
Organism: Heptranchias perlo; assembly: GCF_035084215.1. NCBI lineage: Eukaryota > Metazoa > Chordata > Chondrichthyes > Hexanchiformes > Hexanchidae > Heptranchias > Heptranchias perlo. The sequence goes on from NC_090349.1 coordinate 4,872,029, forward strand.
GTATTGCTGTCAGTCACTGTCTAGACGTGTTCCACCTTGTGCTGTATTGCTGTCAGTCACTGTCTAGACATGTTCCACCTTGTGCTGTATTGCTGTCCGTCACTGTCTAGACCTGTTCCACTTTGTGCTGTATTGCTGTCAGTCACTGTCTAGACGTGTACCACCTTGTGCTGTATTGCTGTCAGTCACTGTCTAGACATGTTCCACCTTGTGCTGTATTGCTGTCAGTCACTGTCTAGACATGTTCCACCTTGTGCTGTATTGCTGTCAGTCACTGTCTAGACCTGTTCCACCTTGTGCTGTATTGCTGTCAGTCACTGTCTATACCTGTTCCACTTTGTGCTGTATTGCTGTCAGTCACTGTCTAGACGTGTACCACCTTGTGCTGTATTGCTGTCAGTCACTGTCTATACCTGTTCCACCTTGTGCTGTATTGCTGTCAGTCACTGTCTATACCTGTTCCACTTTGTGCTGTATTGCTGTCAGTCACTGTCTAGACGTGTACCACCTTGTGCTGTATTGCTGTCAGTCACTGTCTAGACATGTTCCACCTTGTGCTGTATTGCTGTCAGTCACTGTCTAGACATGTTCCACCTTGTGCTGTATTGCTGTCAGTCACTGTCTAGACCTGTTCCACCTTGTGCTGTATTGCTGTCAGTCACTGTCTGGACGTGTTCCACCTTGTGCTGTATTGCTGTCAGTCACTGTCTAGACATGTTCCACCTTGTGCTGTATTGCTGTCAGTCACTGTCTATACCTGTTCCACCTTGTGCTGTATTGCTGTCAGTCACTGTCTATACCTGTTCCACTTTGTGCTGTATTGCTGTCAGTCACTGTCTAGACGTGTACCACCTTGTGCTGTATTGCTGTATCAGTCACTGTCTATAGACCTGCTCCACCTTGTGCTGTATTCCTGTCAGTCACTGTCTAGACCTGTTCCACCTTTTGCTGTATTGCTGTCAGTCACTGTCTAGACCTGTTCTACCTTGTGCTGTATTGCTGTCAGTCACTGTCTAGACCTGTTCCACCTTGTACTGTATTGCTCTATCAGTCACTGTCTAGACCTGTTCTACCTTGTGCTGTATTGCTGTCAGTCACTGTCTAGACCTGTTCCACCTTGTACTGTATTGCTCTATCAGTCACTGTCTAGACCTGTTCTACCTTGTGCTGTATTGCTGTCAGTCACTGTCTAGATGTGTACCACCTTGTGCTGTATTGCTCTATCAGTCACTGTCTAGACCTCTCCACCTTATGCTGTATTGCTCTATCAGTCACTGTCTAGACGTGTTTCACCTTGTGCTGTATTGCTCTATCAGTCACTGTCTAGACCTGTTTTAGCTGGTTTTCATGCACTGTGCTCCTGGTATTGCTTTCTGTTTCTGTAAACCCAACACTTCTATTCTGTTCACCTTTTCAGCTGACACTTCCTGTGACACTAGTTGCTCCCTGGTACTTTGCCTGAGTGATAACTCTCCAGATGTTAACTGGCTATTCCATTAAGGAAGGCATCACATTAGGGCAGAAACTTATCCTAACCCCACACCCTGAAGTGCACTTTCTGACTGGAGGCATCGGATATCGATCAGCAGTGGGAGGTGAATTATTTTCCCTGCCATAGCCCCGGGTCCCTGAGACTGATTTCAGTGCTCCTACTGTCACTCTGCTAAAATCAGATGACTGGGTACTGGGAACTTCAGGCTGTCTGGCTCACTGAGGCACTGGGAAGTGAGTTTATCAACTGAGTCTTCAGCCAAGTCTCAATCTCCTCCTCTTTCCCAGACTCTCCGTCCTGTGTTTATTTTTTACACTGTAATTTTTACATCTCCTCTACCTTCAGTAATGTAAAATCTCCCGCCTTCTCCCTCCTCACTCTCACTTTTCATTTTTGAGGTGGAAGCAAGTTTTAAAAGAAATAAGCTGGATTTTCATTGGCTGAAGCTTTAAAAACCAGCCGAATAGGGAGGGTCGGTGTCAATGATAAACTGACCAGTGACCCACAGAGCCTGGACCATCGATACGTCAACCAGTCTGAGCTGCTGGGAGAACTGAAAACAACACTCGATGGGTCCCAGGAGAACAGGCCATGGGTTCCTGACACTGGGCCCATCGTAGAAACACTTCAGAAGAGATCATCGCAGCCCAACCCCAAACTTTAGACAATCCCAGACACTACTCTGTCTCCCTCAATCCCTCAATCCCTTCCACTTCTAAATATCTACCCAGCTCCCTCTTTAAATTGCTGACAGTCCCTGCTTCCACTGACTCCTCTTCACACATTCACCACCATGTCAGCTCACCATCCCTCTCCTGAGCATCACTTTGGGGCTGAACTGACCACAGGACAGGCTAATGACTTGCATTTATACAGTGCCTTTAGTGGAGAAAGATGTACCAAAGACATTTCACAGAGATGCGAAGGGGATAAGTGGACACCGAGCCAAAGGAGGAGATATTCGGAGGGCTGACCAAAAGTTTGGTCAAAGAGGTGGGTTTTAAGGAGGGTTGTAAAGGAGGAGAGGAAGGTGGAGAGGTTTAGGGAGGGAGTTCAAGAATGTGGGGCCTGGGTGGCTGAAGGCACGGCCGCCAATGATGTAGCAAAGTGAGGGTGGGGTGGGGCTGAAGAAGGTTACAGAGATAAGGAGGGGCGAGGCCATGGAGGGATTTGAATATGAGGATGAGAATTTTAAAATCGAGACGTTAGTGGACTGGGAGTCAATGAAGGTCAACGAGCACAGGGGTAACGGGTGAACAAAACTAGGTGCTGGTTAGGGTACGGGCAGCAGAGATTTGGATGAGCTGATGTTTATGTAGGGTGGAGAATGGGAGGCCGGTCAGGAGAGCTTTGGGATAATGAGTCTGTAGGTGACCAAGGATTAGGAGAGGGCTTCAGAGGCAGATAGGTTAAGGTCAGGGGAGAGCCGAGTGATGTTTGCAAGAAATATGATTTCTAGACCAAATCATAGTCATGTATCCCATCGTGCAAAGGTTCAGGAGCTTGGCTGAAATGCGATGCTGTGGGAAGTGCAGACCCGGTGTCTGTGAGACAAAGGGAGCCAACTTTCCACAGGAAATGATCAGTCTGACATCAGGCAAAGTGATTGGGAAGATTGCAGAGACAATAGAAGCATGAAACAGACACACTGAAGACCAATTGTCAGAAACAGATAACAGAAGTCCCAAAACATAACCAAAGGCTCAGAACATTGACACAGATTATTCCTGTTATGTTAATTGCAGGAGCTTTGTTCAGATAATTAGGTAATCTTCATGATTACATACACAGGATGAGACATCTTAAATGTCTGCATCCGAACAATCCAAGTTAAGATTTTGGACATGCCAACACAGAAAGATAAGGAGATGTCCCTCCCCCATAAGCTAGATAGAATTGACAACAGTTAACCCCATAGAAAAGTTAACTGAAAAACAGTTAACCCCACAGAATCGATATCCAAAATATGTCTGGAACAACGGACACCCTGGGGGGGAGATGTCCAGGACAGATGACATCATGGGACAATGTCGATAAGCTACTGGAAGCAAATATATTTCAGAAAGATCTCAGAACTGGGGCTCTGTCCCACTAAAAGTTAGAAGCAGCTTCTCAGGACGGTGGAGATCCACACACCCTACGGACCAGGTCTGATCAGCCTGACATCGCTTAGGGACAGATTGTACCATCCTTGTTTATTTGATATAACTGCATTAGAACGTTGTTATCTAAATACTTGTTGTTTGGTATAACTGCATTAGAACGTTGTTCTTGTGTCTATAATAAAGCTTGCATGTTTGGTCACACTCGGGCTCAAATCATCATGGAAGTTATTATTAAGAAGGAAGGATTAACAACCCTTGGTTGCATTAATAACAACATATTTCCAACATTTTTGGCAGCCCTGGGTGGGCCCGAATTTAAGTGATTGTAATACGTGAGATTTATCATAATACGACTCTGTGGTAAATTAGATGACTGGGAAGAGTGCACAGAAGTAGCCAATTCCTCGAGAGGAATATACGGTTGGAACTGAAAAGTGGTAAGAGATTCCTCGATTTTAACATTGAAAAATGGGTGGGGGGGGGGCACGGGGAATGAAAATTGCCACCACTTCAGACCCGCCCCCAACCCACCTCCAACCCGCCCATTTCTGGTTTTCACGAGGGCGGGACGAGGGGCGGGCGACCAACCTGCTCCCAGGAGGCGGGTCGGGCCTTAAAACCTTTCAAGGAGGCTTCGGGCCTCCATTTTTCTGAACTTCCCGATTTCAACCCCGGAGGGCCGGGATTCCCGGTCCTTCTGTTTTATGCCTCGTGAAAGGAGGCGAGAAGGCCCGAGACCAACAGGTAGGAGCCGAGAAAGGCACAGCTTGTGGGCCCGGAGGAGCAGGACTGCTTCCCCCAGGAACTAACATGCCTACCTGCACCGACTCCCCAATGATCACGGACCCCCGATCGCGGACCCCCCACCGATCGTGGATCCTCAATCCCTCTGACCCCCGATCCTCCCCCCACTCCAAACCCCCGACCACCAATCCCCCCCCCACTCCAATCCCGAGCCCCGATCCTCCCCCCCACTCCAATCCTCTGACCCCCGATCCTCCCCCCACTCCGACCCTCCGACCCCCGATCCTCCCCCCACTCCGACCCTCCTCCTCCCGATCCTCCCCCCACTCCGACCCTCCGACCCCCGACCCTCCCCCTGATCCTCCCCCCACTCCAATCCTCCGACCCCCGATCCTCCCACCCCCGACCCCCGATCCTCCCCCCACTCCAATCCTCTGACCCCCGACCCTCCCCCCACTCCAATTCTCTGACCCCGATCCCCGATCCTCCCCCCACTCCAATCCCCCGACCCCCGATCCTCCCCCCACTCCGACCCTCCGACCCCCGATCCTCCCCCACTCCAATCCCCGACCGCTGACCCCCGATCCTCCCCCCACTCCAATCCTCCAACCCCTGACCCCCGATCCTCCCCCCACTCCAATCCTCCAACCCCTGACCCCCGATCCTCCCCCCACTCCAATCCTCCAACCCCTGACCCCCGATCCTCCCCCCACTCCAATCCTCTGACCCCCGATCCTCCCCTCACTCCAATCCCCCGACCGCTGACCCCCGATCCTCCCCCCACTCCAATCCTCCAACCCCTGACCCCCGATCCTCCCCCCACTCCAATCCTCTGACCCCCGATCCTCCCCCCACTCCAATCCCCCGACCCCTGACCCCCGATCCTCCCCCCACTCCAATCCTCTGACCCCCGATCCTCCCCCTCAACGATCGCGGACCCCCGCCACGACCCCTGATCCTGACACACCCCCTGTGACTGACCCCTGATCCCATCCCCCATGACTCATGACCTCCATACCAACCTATGCCCTCCCATGCCAACCCATGCCCACACTTGCCAACCTACTCCCACCCATGCCAATCTACTCCCATCCAGTCCTCCATGTCCACCCATGCCCCCATGCCCCCCTCCATCCATACAAGCAAAGACTTAACTGAAGACTTACCTGAACACGCCCTCTCTCTGACTGCTCTCCATCCGACTGAGACCAGCCTGTCAATCAGGCCGGTCAGTCAGACGGGAAATAAAAGACGTCCTTAAGTCTTCCTGGCTCGGTTTTAAAATTGAGCCTATCGAGATATCGAGATATAGATTTATATCTTTACAGAAACCAAGGCAAAGATGCAAATGGTGTCAACACTTCAGAAATGTGTCGACGATAACTTCGAGTTATGCAGAACCCTGGTAAAAGATATTGATCATATAAAAGACTTGGAGGTCCTGGTATGGACCCTCAATAAGGAAAAGAAACTTAAGAAAGATAGTTGGAAAGCTGTACCCTTAGTGTAGCAAACTCTACAGATAAGCAAGTTAAAGACAGAATCATGTAAAATTGAAGTAGCAGCGGAAAAAAGTCAGAAATTATTAGCCGTCGAAGCGTTGTGTTGTGAAGCTGTCACGGGGTCAGTATCTGGCTGCAGACAGACAGTAGCTACAAGGCACGAACAATAGGAAAATACCAGGCGGCCTGAGCAGAAAAAAACGGAGCTAGTGGAGAAACTCAAGGTAAAAGTAGGGGAATTAGACTGCCAGGGGTGCTTAGTCCGAATCAAAAAGATCAGCGTAAGGCTGATAAACAGAGCAATCACGAGCAATGTCAAAAAAAGATTAGTGAATTAAAAGAGCAATTGGAACAACATACGTGTATATGCAGTAACCAAAAGGCAAATTATCACCGATAATAGCAGGAGTGGGTCCCCCTGGGGGGAGATACACTATAACATAGGCAGCCTATCAGTACGAGAAGGAAAGAGCCACTGAACGAGGGAGAAACTGGCCAAGGTCCCAAGGCTAGAATGATGCCAATAAAGGCACTTAGGCTGAGTGGGACAGGGGAGCCCATGGGGAAATGATCATCCCATATGATAGACGGCAGGTAAAAGAGATGGCACATGACATCCCGACAATAAAGGTCTGAGAGAATCCCAGTACCAGCCTGGCTATGGGCGAGCAAGGCTCCCATCTACACCAATGGGATAACAAGGAAAGGATAAAGTTATTTCTCTTTGCTCTTTGCAGGTTACTACACAAGATAAGGGCTCATGGGACTGGCGGTAATATATTAGTATGGATTCAGGATTGGTTAACAGTCAGAAAACAGAGAGTAGGGATAAACGGGTCATTGTCCGGTTGGCAGACTATAACTAGTGGGGTGCTGCAAGGATCAGTGCCTGGGCCTCAGCTATTTACAATCTATATTCATGACTTGAAGGGACCGAGTGTAATATATCCAAGTTTGCTAACTATACAAAGCTAGGTGGGAAAGTAAGCTGTGAGGAGGACACTGAGTCTGCAAAGGGATATAGACAGGTTAAGTGAGTGGGCAAGAAGGTGGCAGGTGGAGTATAATGTGGGGAAATGTGAGGTTATTCACTTTGGTAGAAAGAATAGAAAAACAGAATATTTTTTTAAATGGTGAGAAACTATTAAAAGTAGATGTTCAGAGAGATCTGGGTGTCCTTGTACAAGAAACACAAAGTTAACATGCAGGTACAGCAAGCAATTAGCAAAGCAAATGGCACGTTGGCCTTTATTGCAAGGGGGTTGGAGTACAAGAGTAAGGGAGTCTTACTACAGTTGTACAGGGCTTTGGTGAGACCTCACCTGGAATACTGTGTACAGTTTTGGTCTCCTTATCTAAGGAAGGATATACCTGCCTTAGAGGCGGTGCAACGAAGGTTCACTAGATTAATTCCTGGGATGAGAGGGTTGTCCTATGAGGAGAGATTGAGTAGAATGGGCCTATCCTCTCTGGAGTTTAGAAGAATGAGAGGTGATCTCATTGAAACATGTAAAATTACGAGAGGACTTGACAGGATAGATGATGAGAGATTGTTTCCCCTGGCTGGCGAGTCTAGAACTAGGGGGCATAGTCTCAGGATAAGGGGTCAGACATTTAAGACTGAGATGAGGAGGAATTTCTTCACTCAGGGTGGTGAATCTTTGGAATTTTCCACCCCAGAGGGCTGTGGATACTGAGTTGTTGAGTATATTCAAGGCTGAGATGGATAGATTTTTGGACTCTAGGGGAATCAAGGGATATGGAGATCGGGTGGGAAAGTAGAGTTGAGGTCGAAGATCAGCCATGATCTGATTGAATGGCGGAGCAGGCTCGAGGGGCCGTATGGCCTACTCCTGCTCCTATTTCTTATGTTCTTGTTACTTCACATATGTCACCCCAAGATATATATGGCATTACCAGGTGACCTTAAAAATGGGAAAGGTAACTGGGAGGAAGCTAGAGGGAGGGTATGGAAAGCCAAGGGGCACGGAACAGATTCAAACTGGACAGCCTTGAAAGGGTTACTAGAATGAAGGCAGGAAAATAACGAAAACCCACAGGCTTTTGCAGACAGGTTATGGAACCATTATATCCGGTGGAAGACCGTAGTGGTTTGGACCGCCCCGGCACAAGGCAGTGGGTCCAGTATCTCCTAGGGCACAAAATGCTTAATACGGGACCATTAGTGACATTTATGATCCCACTGTAGCAACCCATAACGAGGCATGTGTGGTGGGGTGGATGAACTGCCAGTGGGAATGCAATAAGGAAAGGGCGGCCAAGATACATGCAGTACAACCCCAGAGAGGTGCCCAACAGCCCAACCCTGGAGGAACGAGGGAAGATCCCAGTACTATCCTGCCCCATTGGCCCCAATCAGAGCCCGGACGGGACCAGAGTGTTGGTGTTGCGGCCAGGCAGGTAATTTCTCGCAGCAATGTCCTAAGAAGGCGGCGGCCGCAGCTTGCCCAAACGGAAATAGGAAGGAAGGGGAGTCAGTGATAGAACGCTTGACTAAAAAGGTGGAACAACTGGAAAGGCATATGGGTAATCTTGGAAAAGGGGCCGGATAGACAGTATCCAGCCGTTCAAAGCAATGATCACGGCCAGCATACAAATTGACATTTCTCAGCCTTGCCCGTAGAGGGATCCATTAGTTGATTACGTTTGGATCCCCACTGTAGACCCCATAAAGACACTAGGGTAGGAGGCCGTCTCAGAGTATTACTAGTCGACACTGGGGCATCTCACACGTGTCTGTGGAGAGACTTATCACAACAGTTTGATTTTAAGGGATTTATAGAATTAGGAGGATTTGGAGAGAAAGGGGAAATAGTGGAAACAGGCCTAACCGTCAGAAATATGACTACCCGTCATTATATAGTGCACACTAGAATGGAGAGACAGAGGAGGGTAGATTGGGGGTGGACTGGCTAGGTAGCCATGACATTATGGTGGATGTGGTTAACTGCTGTCTGTGGCAAGGGGCAAAACAAGGAGGAATAGTTAATAAACATGAGGGGAAGATCTGGTCTATGGGGACAAAAGAATGCATGACCTGGGGTGCCTTTTATGAAATGCTTGGGTGGACGTTGAGACCATATTGAGGAATGCGGGTTGCTGGGCTACACAAAAGAACAAGTATGGTAGGGTGGATAGCGAGGTCCAGGTATCAGGACCTGATCCCCTGTGGCCAGCTAGGCAATACCACTTCCCACGGGAGGCGAAAGGGCCAGTGATGACCATAGTGCGCTCCCTAGTTGAGCAGGGTGTACTATACAAATGGCCAGTACTTGTAATTCCCTAATCTGGCCAGTCAGGAAACACGATGGTTCATGGCGTTTGACCATTACAGGGAGATTAATAAATGCAGGAACCTCTTTACCCCAGGGGTTTCATAACGCGAGATCAATTGATAAACCTCTCGCAACCACCCGCCCAGGTCCAGTATGTAGACAACCTTCTATTCCACGCCGAAACCCGACAGAACCACGTGGAACTGCTGCAAGAACAATTAGAAATAATAACTCGGAGTGGATTAAAATTAAACCCATGTAAGGCACAGGTCGCTCGACCACAGGGAAACCTTCTTGGGGGTAAAAATAAGCCTGGAATGCCACATATCTCCCACCATTTGGTCTCGTTTCATATCTCCCACCATTTGGTCTCGTTTCATATCTCCCACCATTTGATCTCGTTTCACTACCACCGTGCTAAATGGGATAGATTCAGAACAGATCCAGCAGCTCAAAACTGGGCATCCATGAGGCGCTGTGGGCCATCAGCAGCAGCAGAATTATATTCCAGCACAATCTGTAACCTCATGGCCCGGCATATTCCTCACTCCACCATTATCAACAAGCCAGGGGATCAACCTTGGTTCAATGAGGAGTGTAGAAGAGCATGCCAGGAGCAGCACCTGGTGTACCTAAAAATGAGGTGCCAACCTGGTGAAGCTACAACTCAGGACTACATGCATGCTAAACAGCGGAAGCAACATGCTATAGACAGAGCTTAGCGATTCCACAACCAACGGATCAGATCAAAGCTCTGCAGTCCTGCCACATCCAGTCGTAAATGGTGGTGGACAATTAAACAACTAACGGGAGGAGGAAGCTCTGTAAACATCTCCATCCTCAATGATGGCGGAGTCCAGTACGTGAGTGCAAAAGATAAGGCTGAAGCGTTTGCAACCATCTTCAGCCAGAAGTGCCAAGTGGATGATCCATCTCGGCCTCCTCCCGATATCCCCACCATCACAGAAGCCAGTCTTCAGCCAATTCGATTCACTCCACGAGATATCAAGAAACGGCTGAGTGCACTGGATACAGCAAAGGCTATGGGCCCCGACAACATCCTGGCTGTAGTGCTGAAGACTTGTGCTCCAGAACTAGCTGCGCCTCTAGCCAAACTGTTCCAGTACAGCTACAACACTGGCATCTACCCGACAATGTGGAAAATTGCTCAGGTATGTCCTGTCCACAAAAAGCAGGACAAATCCAATCCGGCCAATTACCGTCCCATCAGTCTACTCTCAATCATCAGCAAAGTGATGGAAGGTGTCGTCGACAGTGCTATCAAGAGGCACTTACTCACCAATAACCTGCTCACCGATGCTCAGTTTTGGTTCCGCCAGGACCCCTCGGCTCCAGACCTGATTACAACCTTGGTCCAAACATGGACAAAAGAGCTGAATTCCAGAGGTGAGGTGAGAGTGACTGCTCTTGACATCAAGGCAGCATTTGACCGAGTGTGGCACCAAGGAGCCCCAGTAAAATTGTAGTCAATGGGAATCAGGGGGAAAACTCTCCAGTGGCTGGAGTCATACCTAGCACAAAGGAAGATGGTAGTGATTGTTGGAGGCCAATCATCTCAGCCCCAAGACATTGCTGCAGGAGTTCCTCAGGGCAGTGTCTTAGGCTCAACCATCTTCAGCTGCTTCATCAATGACCTTCCCTCCATCATAAGGTCAGAAATGTGGATGTTCGCTGATGATTGCACAGTATTCAGTTCCATTCGCAACCCCTCAAATAATTAAGTAGTCTGTGCCCACATGCAGCAAGACCTGGACAACATCCAGGCTTGGGCTGATAAGTGGCGAGTAACATTCGCGCCAGACAAGTGCCAGGCAATGACCATCTCCAACAAGAGAGAGTCTAACCACCTCCCCTTGACATTCAACGACATTACCATCGCCGAATCCCCCACCATCAACATCCTGGGGGTCACCATTGACCAGAAACTTAACTGGACCAGCCATATAAATACTGTGGCTACAAGAGCAGGTCAGAGGCTGGGTATTCTGCGGCGAGTGACTCACCTCCTGACTCCCCAAAGCCTTTCCACCATCTACAAGGCACAAGTCAGGAGTGTGATGGAATACTCTCCACTTGCATGAGTGCAGCTCCAGCAACACTCAAGAAGCTCGACACCATCCAGGACAAAGCAGCCCGCTTGATTGGCACCACATCCACCACCCTAATCATTCACTCCCTTCACCACCGGCGCACAGTGGCTGCAGTGTGTACCATCCACAGGATGCTCTGCAGCAACTCGCAAAGGCTTCTTCAACAGCACCTCCCAAACCCGCGACCTCTACCACCTAGAAGGACAAGAGCAGCAGGCACATGGGAACAACACCACCTGCACGTTCCCCTCCAAGTTGGAAATATATCGCCGTTCCTTCATCGTCGCTGGGTCAAAATCCTGGAACTCCCTTCCTAACAGCACTGTGGGAGAACCGTCACCACACGGACTGCAGCGGTTCAAGAAGGCGGCTCACCACCACCTTCTCAAGGGCAATTAGGGATGGGCAATAAATGCCGGCCTTGCCAGCGACGCCCACATCCCATGAACGAATAAAAATAAAAAAGCGGTGGGAGTTATGAAACGAGATCAAACGAGGGGAGATATGAAATGACATCAAGTGATGGGAGATTTGAAATGAGACCAAGCCGCGGAAGATAGGAAACAAGATCAAAGGGTGGGAGATATAAAGAGAGATGAAGTGATGGGCGTTATGAAACGAGATCAAGAGATGGAAGACATGAAACGAGATCAAGCGGAGGGAGTTATGAAATGAAATCAAGCAATTTGAGATATGAAACGAGATCAAGCAATGGGAGTTACCAAAGGAGATCAAACGATGGGAAGTATGAAATGAGATCAAGTGGCGGGATTTATGAAACGAGATCAAGCTGCGGAAGATATGGAACGAGATCAAGCGATGGGAGATATGAAATGAAATCAAGTGGTGGGAGATATGAAACGGGACCAAGCGACAAGAGTTTTGAAACAATGGGAGATACAAAGGTGTGCGGATATTACACAGTGTGCTGAGAGTTCGGTAAGTGTGGGAGTTTGGTGAAGTGGGGGAAGGAGGTGCTGCTTTGCCTTGCTTTTCCAAACTTTTCCTGCAGAGCGGTAGTGGACCTGAGAGTAGAAGACTGAGATTGTGGAATAAAAGCAGCAGCAGACCTGCACCAAGAGACAACTACTGTGCGACATCACAGGGACTTAACTCCTGGACCTGAGATAAATAAGAAGCAAAAAGTAATCCAAGTGGGATGTCACCAAGGAAGAGGTAAGTGATTGGCTGGTGAGTATTTTCCTGCTGAATTTGTCTAAGGTTAGAGTTTGTGGATTCTCTGGTCTCTGTTGTGTAGTGGGGGTCTGCTGTTCAGCAAGGGCCCTTGAGTATACCTTTTAATTGAAGTGAAATTGGTGGGATTCATTTAATTTGAATTAATTAGTTAAAGGGTAAGTCATGTCAGGACAGCCCAGCCCCGTGTTAAGCTCTTCCTGCTCTATGTGGGAAATCAGGGACCCTTCCGGTGTCCCTGACGACCATGTGTGCGGGAAATGTATCCAGCTGCAGCTACTGACAAACCGCATTGCGGCACTGGAGCTGCGGATGGATTCATTAAGGAGCATTCGCGATGCTGAAAACGTCGTGGACAGCACGTTTAGTGACTCACCTCCTGACTCCCCAAAGCCTTTCCACCATCTACAAGGCACAAGTCAGGAGTGTGATGGAATACTCTCCACTTGCCTGGATGAGTGCAGCTCCAACAACACTCAAGAAGCTCGACACCATCCAAGATAAAGCAGCCCGCTTGATTGGCACCCCATCCACCACCCTAAACATTCACTCCCTTCACCACCGGCGCACTGTGGCTGCAGTGTGCACCATCCACAGGATGCACTGCAGCAACTCGCCAAGGCTTCTTCGACAGCACCTCCCAAACCCGCGACCTCTACCACCTAGAAGGACAAGGGCAGCAGGCGCATGGGAACAACACGACCTGCACGTTCCCCTCCAAGTCACACACCATCCCGACTTGGAAATATATCGCCGTTCCTTCATTGTCGCTGGGTCAAAATCCTGGAACTCCCTTCCTAACAGCACTGTGGGAGAACCGTCACCACACGGACTGCAGCGGTTCAAGAAGGCGGCTCACCACCACCTTCTCGAGGGCAATTAGGGATGGGCAATAAATGCCGGCCTTGCCAGCGACGCCCACATCCCGTGAACGAATTTTAAAAAATTTTTTTTAAATGGTCACACCGCAGGTAAAGGTTGTACAGGCAGGAAGTAATTGGGTGACCACCAGGCAGAGTAAGAGGAGCAGGCAGGCAGTGCAGGGGTCCCCTGTGGCCGTCCCCCTCTCAAACAAATATACCGCTTTGGATATTGTTGAGGGGGATGCCTTATCTGAGGAAGGCAGCAGCAGCCAACTTCCTGGCACCAGGGGTAGCTCTGCTGCACAGGCTGGGAGGAAAAAGAGTGGAAGAGCTATAGTGGTAGGGGATTCTATCGTAAGGGGAACAGACAGGCGTTTCTGTGGCCGTAAACGTGACTCCAGGATGGTTTGTTGCCTCCCTGGTGCCAGGGTCATGGATGTCACTGAGCGGCTTCAGGGCATTCTCAAGGGGGAGGGTGAGCAGGCAGAGGTCGTGGTCCACATTGGGACCAACGACATAGGTAGGAAGGGAGATGAGGTCCTGCATCAAGAATTTAGGGAGCTAGGTAGCAGATTAAAGAGCAGGACCTCAAAGGTTGTAATCTCTGGATTACTCCCAGTGCCACGGGCTAGTGAGTATAGAAATAGGAGGATAGAACAGATGAATGCGTGGCTAAAGAGTTGGTGCAGGAGGGAGGGTATCAGTTTCCTGGATCACTGGGCCTGCTTCTGGGGAAGGTGGGACTTGTACAAGTCGGACGGGTTGCACCTGAACCAGAGCGGGACAAATATCCTTGTGGGGAGGTTTGCTAGCACTGTTGGGGGGGGGTTTAAACTAACTTGGCAGAGGGATGGGATACAGAGTGGAGCTACAATAGGGGGTGATGTGCAGCCAAATATAGAGAAACAAACAAGTCAGCTTGGAAGACAGGGCAAATATGTGAGGGCAAGGCTGGATGGCATCTATTTTAATGCAAGGAGTCTTGCGAATAAGGTGGATGAACTGAAGGTGTTGATAAACACATGGGAGTATGATATTGTTGCTGTCACAGAGACATGGTTGAGGGAGGGGCAAGACTGGCAGCTCAATATTCCGGGGTACAGAATCTTCAGGCGAGACAGAGGGGGAGGTATAAGAGGGGGGGGTCGCAATATTAATTAAAGAATCAATTACTGCCATAAGGAGGGATGATATATTAGCAGGTTCCTCTAATGAGGCCATGTGGGTGGAGCTTAAAAACAAAAAGGGGGCAAGCACTTTGATGGGAGTGTACTATAGACCCCCAAACAGTCAGGGGGAGATAGAGGAACAGATATGTAGGCAAATCTCAGAAAATTGTGCAAATAATAGGGTAATAATAGTGGGGGATTTCAACTTCCCCAATATTAACTGGGATACTCAGAGTGTAAAAGGCTTAGAGGGTACAAAATTCTTAACGTGCATCCAGGAGAGCTTTTTGAGCCAGCATGTAGAAAGTCCTACAAGAGAGGGGGCGGTACTGGACCTAATTCTAGGGAATGTGGCCGGCCAAGTGGAAGAAGTGCTAGTAGGTGAGCCTTTGGTGACAGTGACCATAATTCGGTGAGATTTAAGGTGGTCATGGAAATGGATAGGGAGGGGCCGGAAATAAAGGTTCTAAATTGGGGGAAGGCCGATTTTAATAGGATAAGGCAGGATCTGGCCAAAATGGACTGGGATCAGCTGCTTGTAGGAAAATCCGCATCGGAGCAATGGGAGTCTTTCAGAAGGGAGATTGAGACCATACAATGGCAACATGTTCCCGTAAAGGTCAAGGGTGGTTCCAAGAACTCCAGGGAACCTTGGATGTCAGGGGATATACGAGAATGGATTAGGAAAAAAAGGAGGGCTTTTGGCAGATACAAAAGGCTAAAGACGGAGGAAGCCCTAGAGGAGTACAAAAAGTGCAGGGGGATACTTAAAAAAGAAATTAGGAGATCAAGGAGGGGCCATGAAATAACACTGGCGAGCAAAATAAAGGAAAATCCTAAGATGTTTTATAAGTATATTAAGGGTAAGAGGATGACTAGGGAAAAAATAGGGCCCATTAGGGACAAAAATGGCAATGTGTGTGTGGAGCCGGCAGATGTAGGAGGGGTTCTAAATGAATTTTTTGCATCTGTTTTCACTATGGAGAAGGACGATGTAGACATAGAAATACGGCAGGGGGACTGTGATATACTCGAGCATATTAACATCGAGTGGGAGGAGGTATTGGCGGTTTTAGCAGGTCTAAAAATGGATAAATCCCCAGGCCCGGACGAAATGTATCCCAGGCCACTGTGTGAGGCAAAGGAGGAGATTGCGGGGGCTCTAACACATATATTCAGAACCTCTCTGGCCACAGGGGATGTGCCAGAGGACTGGAGAACCGCTAATATAGTACCATTATTCAAGAAGGGGAGTAGGGAAAAACCGGGGAACTACAGGCCAGTGAGCCTAACATCAGTGGTAGGAAAATTATTGGAAAAAATTCTGAAGGACAAAATTAGTCTCCACTTGGAGAAGCAAGGATTAATCAGGGATAGTCAACATGGCTTTGTCAAGGGAAGATCATGTCTGACTAATTTGATTGAATTTTTTGAGGGGGTGACGAGGCGTGTGGATGAGGGTAACGCAGTGGATGTGGTATACATGGATTTCAGTAAGGCCTTCGATAAAGTCCCGCACAGGAGACTGGTCAAGAAGGTACGAGCCCATGGAATCCAGGGTGCCTTGGCACTTTGGATACAAAACTGGCTTAGTGGCAGAAGGCAGAGGGTGATGGTCGAAGGTTGTTTTTGTGACTGGAAGCCTGTGGCCAGTGGGGTACCACAGGGATCGGTGCTGGGTCCCTTGCTGTTTGTGGTCTACATTAACGACTTGGATATGAATGTAAAAGGTATGATCAGTCAGTTCGCTGATGATACAAAAATTGGTAGGGTGGTAAATAGCGAGGAGGATAGCCTCAGTCTGCAGGACGATATAGATGGGTTGGTCAGATGGGCGGAACAGTGGCAAATGGAATTTAACCCGGAAAAGTGCGAGGTGATGCACTTTGGAGGGACTAACAAGGCAAGGGAATACACAATGAATGGGAGGACCCTAGGCAAGACAAAGGGTCAGAGGGATCTTGGTGTGCAAGTTCACAGATCCCTGAAGGCGGCGGAACAGGTAGATAAGGTGGTAAAGAAGGCATATGGGATACTTGCCTTTATTAGCCGAGGCATAGAATTTCAGAGCAAGGAGGTTATGATGGAGCTGTATAAAACACTGGTTAGGCCACAGCTGGAGTACTGTGTGCAGTTCTGGTCGCCACACTACAGGAAGGATGTGATCGCTTTGGAGAGGTTGCAGAGGAGATTCACCAGGATGTTACCAGGGCTGGAGCGCTTCAGCTATGAAGAGAGACTGGGAAGATTGGGTTTGTTTTCCTTGGAGCAGAGGAGGCTGAGGGGGGACATGATTGAGGTGTACAAAATTATGAGGGGCACAGATAGGATGGATACTAAGGAGCTTTTTCCCTTCGTTGAGGGTTCTATAACAAGGGTACATAGATTCAAGGTAAAAGGCGGGAGGTTTAGAGGGGATTTGAGAAAGAACTTTTTCACCCAGAGGGTGGTTGGAGTCTGGAACTCACTGCCTGAAAGGGTTGTGGAGGCAGGAACCCTCACAACATTCAAGAAGCATTTGGATGAGCACTTGAAATGCCATAGCATACAAGGCTACGGACCAAATGCTGGAATATGGGATTCGAGTAGACAGGGCTTGATGGCCGGCGCGGACACGATGGGCCGAAGGGCCTCTATCCGTGCTGTATAACTCTATGACTATGACAAAGGGAGATAAAGTAGTGGGAGATTTGGAGAGAGATCAAACGGTGGAAGTTATGAAACGAGACCAAGCGGTGGGAGATGCGGAGAGAGATCAAGTGATGCGAGATATCAAACGAGATTAAGTGGTGGGTTTATTGAAACAATATCAAGTGATGGGAGATATGAAGCTAGATCAAGCAATTGAAGCTATGAAAAAAGATCGAGCGGTGGGAAGAGGATTTGAGTACAGGAACAAGGATGTCTTACTGCAATTACACAGGGCCTTGGTGAGACCACACCTGGAGTATTGTGAGCCGTTTTGTTCTCCTTACCTAAGAAAGGATATACTTGCCATAGAGGGAGTACAGCGAAGGTTCACCAGACTGATTCCTGGGATGGCAGGAATGTCGTCTGAGGTGAGATTGGGTCGACTTGGCCTGTATTCACTCGAGTTTAGAAGAATGAGAGGGGATCTCATTGAAACGTATAAAATTCTGACAGGACTAGACAGACTGGATGCAGGGAGAATGTTTCCCCTGGCTGGGGGGTCCAGAACGAGGGGTCACAGTCTCAGGATACTGGGTAGGACATTTAGGACTGAGATGAGGAGAAATTTCTTCACTCAGAGGGTGGTGAACCTGTGGAATTCTCTACCACAGAAGGCTGTGGAAGCCAAGTCACTGAATATATTTAAGAAGGAGCTAGATAGATTTCTAGACACAAAAGGCATCAAGGGGTATGGGGAGAGAGCGGGAATATGGTATTGAGATAGAGGATCAGCCATGATCATATTGAATGGTGGAGCAGGCTCAAAGGGCCAAATGGCCTACTCCTGCTCCTATTTTCTATGTTTCTATGAGATATGAAGAGAGATGAATCGGTGGGAGTTATGAAACGATATCAAGCGTTGGGAGATCTAGCAATGGGAGATGTGAAACGAGACCAAGCGGTGGGAGATATGGAGAGAGATCAAGTGATGGGAGATATCCAATGAGATTAAGTGGTGGGTTTTATGAAACAATAACAAGCGGTGGGAGATATGAAGATAAATCAAGCAATTGAAGCTATGAAACAAGATCCATCGGTGGGAGATATGAAACAAGATCAAGCGGTGGGAGATATGAAACGAGATCAAGCTTGGGGAGATATGCAGAGAGACCAAGGAGATATGAAAAAAGATCAAGCGGTGGGAGATATGAAACGAGATCAAGCGGTGGGAGATATGAAATGAGATCAAGCAATGGGAGACACGGAGAGAGATCAAAGGGTGGAAGTTATGAAACGAGACCAAGCGTTGGGAGAAATGAAGATAGATCAAGCAATTGAAGGTATGAAAGAAGATCGAGCGGTGGGAGATATGGGAAGAGATCCAGCGATGGGAGATTTGAAACGAGATCAAGCGATGGGAGATATGGAGAGAGATCAAGCGATGGGAGATATGGAGAGAGATCAAGCGATGGGAGATATGGAGAGAGATCAAGCGGAGGGTTTTATGAAACAAGATCAAGCCTTTGGAGATGTGGGAAGATATCCAGCAATGGGAGATATGAAACCAGATCAAATGGTGGGAGATATGAAGGGAGATCAAGCGGTGGGAGATATGGAGAGAGATCAGGCGGTGGGAGATATGGAGAGAGATCAGGCGGTGGGAGATATGGAGAGAGATCAGGCGGTGGGAGATATGGAGAGAGATCAAATGGTGGGAGATATGAAACCAGATCAAATGGTGGGAGATATGAAGGGAGATCAAGCGGTGGGAGATATGGAGAGAGATCAGGCGGTGGGAGATATGAAGGGAGATCAAGCGGTGGGAGATATGGAGAGAGATCAGGCGGTGGGAGATATGGAGAGAGATCAGGCGGTGGGAGATATGAAGGGAGATCAAGCGGTGGGAGATATGGAGAGAGATCAGGCGGTGGGAGATATGGAGAGAGATCAGGCGGTGGGAGATATGGAGAGAGATCAGGCGGTGGGAGATATGGAGAGAGATCAAGCGGTGGGAGATATGGAGAGAGATCAGGCGGTGGGAGATATGGAGAGAGATCAAGCGGTGGGAGATATGGAGAGAGATCAGGCGGTGGGAGATATGGAGAGAGATCAAATGGTGGGAGATATGAAACCAGATCAAATGGTGGGAGATATGAAGGGAGATCAAGCGGTGGGAGATATGGAGAGAGATCAGGCGGTGGGAGATATGAAGGGATATCAAGCGGTGGGAGATATGGAGAGAGATCAGGCGGTGGGAGATATGGAGAGAGATCAGGCGGTGGGAGATATGAAGGGAGATCAAGCGGTGGGAGATATGGAGAGAGATCAGGCGGTGGGAGATATGGAGAGAGATCAGGCGGTGGGAGATATGGAGAGTGATCAGGCGGTGGGAGATATGGAGAGAGATCAGGCGGTGGGAGATATGGAGAGAGATCAAGCGGTGGGAGATATGGAGAGAGATCAGGCGGTGGGAGATATGGAGAGAGATCAAGCGGTGGGAGATATGGAGAGAGATCAAGCGGTGGGAGATATGAAGAGAGATGTAGCGGTGGGAGATATGGAGAGAGATCAGGCGGTGGGAGATATGGAGAGAGATCAAGTGATGGGAGATATGGAGAGAGATCAAGTGATGGGAGATATGGAGAGAGATCAAGTGATGGGAGATATGAAGGGAGATCAAGTGATGGGAGATATCAAATGAGATAAAGTGGTGGGTTTTATGAAACAATAACAAGCGATGGGAGATATGAAGAGAGATGTAGCGGTGGGAGATATGAAACGAGATCAAGCGTTGGGAGATATGAAACGAGATCAAGCGTTGGGAGATATGAAACGAGATCAAGCGTTGGGAGATATGAAACGAGATCAAGCGTTGGGAGATATGAAACGAGATTAAGTGGTGGGAGATATGAAGAGAGATGTAGCATTGGGAGATGTGGGAAGATGCAGCAATGGGAGATGTGAAACGTGATCAAGCGGTGGGCTCTCTCAACCTGCCCTGCCACCTTCAATGATTTGTGCACATATACCCCGAGATCTCTCTGTTCCTGTACCCCTTTGAGAGTTGTGCCCTCTAGTTTATATTGCCTCTCCTTGTTCTTCCTACCGAAATGTATCACTTCGCATTTTTCTGTGTTAAATTTCATCTGCCACATGTCTGCCTATGCCACCAGCCTGTCTATATCCTCTTGAAGTCTATCACTATCCTCCTCACTGTTCACTACCCTTCCAAGTTTTGTGTCATCAGCAAATTTTGAAATTGTGCCCTGTACACCCAAGTCCAAGTCATTAATATATAATCTTTGATCGAATTTTTCAAGATATCATGGGGAACTGATAGGGTAGTCAGACAGAAACTATTTCTGTTCTGGTTGGGGAGTCTACGACTGGGGGACATAGCCTAAAAATTAGAGCCAGGACTTTCAGGAGTGAAGTAGGAAACACTTCTACACGCAAAGGGTGGTAGAAGTTTGGAAAACTCTTCTGCGGACTGCAGTTGATGCTCAATTGTTAATTTAAATCTGAGATTGATAGATTTTTGTTAACCAAACGTATTAAGGGATATGTGGTTAAGGCAGGTGGGCATATGGAGTTAGGTCACAGATTAGTCATGATCTCGTTGAATGGTGGAACAGGCTCGAGGGGCAATAGTGCCTACTCCTGTTCCTATCTTCCAATAAAATGACAATCCTAGGTAAGACCAAGACAAACGTTAAAGATGGCAGGGGTGGGGGGGGTAAAGTGAAATATGATCCAGAGTGGTCGCACTCAGGGTCAAAAGGAGGGAGATGTAAGAAATATGATTTTTAGACCAAATCATTATCATGTACCCCATCATGCAAAGGTTCAGGCTTTGCTATAGGAAGTGCAGACCCAGTGTCTGTGAGACAAAGGGAGCCAACATTCCACAGGAAATGATCAGTCTGACATCAGGCAAACAATTTTACAACACCAAGTTATAGTCCAACAATTTTATTTGAAATTCACAAGCTTTCGGAGGCTTCCTCCTTCCTCAGGTGAATGTCGTGGAAATGAAATCCTCGAACCCTTCGCATTTATAAATCACAGAACAATACCTGGTGATTACAGATAGTCTTTCCAACTGCCTGTTACCACAGCAATCACAGTGTGCAGACAGAGAGGTGTTACCTACAAGGTCACCGAATATACAAACCACCAAAAAGTAAAAAAGAGAGAGGCAGAAACATAGAAAAGACAGCAAATGACCCGTTATATTAAAAACAGATAACATTTGTTCGCTGGTGGGGTAACGTGTAACGTGACATGAACCCAAGATCCCGGTTGAGGCCGTCCTCACGGGTGCGGAACTTGGCTATCAATTTCTGCTCGACGATTTTACGTTGTCGTGTGTCTCGAAGGCCGCCTTGGAGTATGCTTACCCGAGGGTCGGTGGCTGAATGTCCTTGACTGCTGAAGTGTTCCCTGACTGGGAGGGAACCCTCCTGTCTGGCGATTGTTGCGCGGTGTCCGTTCATCCGTTGTCGCAGCGTCTGCATGGTCTCGCCAATGTACCATGCTCCGGGGCATCCTTTCCTGCAACGTATGAGGTAGACAACGTTGGCCGAGTCACAGGAGTATGAACCATGCACCTGGTGGGTGGTGTCCTCTCGTGTGATGGTGGTATCTGTGTCGATGATCTGGCATGTCTTGCAGAGGTTACCGTGGCAGGGTTGTGTGGTGTCGTGGACGCAGTTCTCCTGAAAGCTGGGTAATTTGCTGCGAACGATGGTCCGTTTGAGGTTGGGTGGCTGTTTAAAGGCGAGTAGTGGAGGTGTGGGGATGGCCATAGCGAGGTGTTCGTAGTTATTGATGACATGTTGAAGGCTGCGGAGAACATGGCGTAGTTTCTCCGCTCCGGGGAAGTACTGGACGACGAAGGGTACTCTGTTGGTTGGGTCCCGTGTTAGTCTTCTGAGGAGGTCTATGCGATTTTTTGCTGTGGCCCGTCGGAACTGTCGATCGATGAGTTGAGCGTCATATCCCGTTCACACCTCCACTACTCGCCTTTAAACAGCCACCCAACCTCAAACAGACCATCGTTCGCAGCAAATTACCCAGCTTTCAGGAGAACAGCGTCCACGACACCACACAACCCTGCCACGGTAACCTCTGCAAGACATGCCAGATCATCGACACAGATACCACCATCACACGAGAGGACACCACCCACCAGGTGCATGGTTCATACTCCTGTGGCTCGGCCAACGTTGTCTACCTCATACGTTGCAGGAAAGGATGCCCCGGAGCATGGTACATTGGCGAGACCATGCAGACGCTGCAACAACGGATGAATGGACACCCCGCAACAATCGCCAGACAGGAGGGTTCCCTCCCAGTCGGGGAACACTTCAGCAGTCAAGGACATTCAGCCACCGACCTTCGGGTAAGCGTTCTCCAAGGCGGCCTTCGAGACACACGACAACGCAAAATCGTCGAGCAGAAATTGATAGCCAAGTTCCGCACCCGTGAGGACGGCCTCAACCGGGATCTTGAGTTCATGTCACACTACACGTAACCCCACCAGCGAACAAATGTTATCTGTTTTTAATATAACGGGTCATTTGCTATCTTTTCTATGTTTCTGCCTCTCTCTTTTTTTTCTTTTTGGTGGTTTGTATATTCGGTGACCTTGTAGGTAACACCTCTCTGTCTGCACACTGTGATTGCTGTGGTAACAGGCAGTTGGAAAGACTTTCTGTAATCACCAGGTATTGTTCTGTGATTTATAAATGCGAAGGGTTCGAGGATTTCATTTCCACAACATTCACCTGAGGAAGGAGGAAGCCTCCGAAAGCTTGTGAATTTCAAATAAAATTGTTGGACTATAACTTGGTGTTGTAAAATTGTTTACAATTGTCAACCCCAGTCCATCACCGGCATCTCCACATCATGACATCAGGCAAAGTGATTGGGAAGATTGCAGAGACAATAAAAGCGTGAAACAGACACACTGAAGACCAATTGTCAGAAACAGAAGTCCCAAGACATAACCAAAGGCTCAGAACATCGACACAGATTATTCCTGTTATGTTAATTGCAGGAGTTTTGTTCAGATAATTAGGTAACCTTCATGATTACATACACAGGATGAGACATCTTAAATGTCTGCATCCGAACAATCCAAATACACAGAAAGATAAAGACATGTCCCTTCCCCCATAAGATAGATAGAATTGACAACAGTTAACCCCATAGAATCGATAGCCGAAAGATGTCTGGAACAAAGGGCATCCTGGGGGAAGATGTCTGGCACACATGACATCATGGGACAATGTTGTTGAGCTACTAGAAGCAAATATGCTTCAGAAAGATATAAGATCTGGAGCTTTGACCCACTGAAGGTTAGAAGCAGCTTCTTAGGACGGCAGAGGTCCATACACCCTATGAACCAGGTCTGATCAGCCTGACATCTCTTGGGGACAGGTTGTACCATCCTTGTTTATTTGATATAACTGCATTAGAACGTTGTTCTTGTGTCTTATAATAAAGCTTGCATTTTCAGTCACACTCGGGCCCAAATCATTGTGAAAGTTATTATTTAAGATCAACAACCAGTGGTAGCATTAATAAGAACGCATTTCCAACAGTGGAATTCTCTACCCGAGGGCTGTGGATGCTCAGTCAGACTATATTCAAGACTGGGATCGATTGATTTTTGGACTCTAAGGAAATCAAGGGATATAGGGATCGGGTGGGAAAGTGGAGTTGAGGTCAAAGGTCAACCATGATCTTATTGAATGATGGAGCAGGCTCGAGGGGCCTACTCTTGCTCCTATTTCTTACGTTCTTAACAATGTCAGAGGTGGTCTTTCTGATGCAGAAGATATGGAGTCGGATGCTCGGCTCAGGATTTAAAAAAAGCACTGAGCAGTTTGGTTCAGCCTGACAGTAGTTGAGGGAGGACGATAAAGATTGTGCTGAGGGCTGAAGATAATGGCCTCGTTTTACCCAATGTTTAGATGATGGGTCTATTTTGATTGTTGGTGAGATGGTCATGAGCCCACCAATGTAAGGAAGAGGTGATTCTGGGGAGAGGGCACTTCATTTATTTAGGGAAATTCAGGGGATGGTCCACCAGCAAAGAGAGGGCTGTAGAAATAACTTGTAATGTCAATTGTGAAGTGAAGTGTGAAGATCATGCAGTATCTACTGGGAAGAGAAGGATCTTGTAGTCACTACTCCAAGGTAACTAGGGCAGGTATCAAAGATGGAAACCAGTGCAATCATTCAAAGAGACCATGCCTTGGGGAGACCAGGTCTGACCTATGGTTTTTGGATGAGAGGGAGGGAGGGGGGTTGGGGTTTAAGCTGGCAGGTTAGGATCAGGTTCCCAACTAGTATCAGTCAACCAGGGAAGATAAATGGAGCTGGCAGACTTCAGGGAAGAGAATAAGAAATAGAACCAGAAGGGGTGCCTCTGGGAGTCGGTTTGAAACCAGCCCAGATTGGTGATGGGAGTTTCCTCCTCTCTGCTGACTTTAAGGGTCAAACTGAGACTGGGGCAGTAAGTTGCCAGCGTCCCCCGTGGCAGGAGTAAGAATGGTTCATTCAACTGATGTGCATCATAGTTAACGTGAAGCAAAGAAAGACCCAAACTGTCAGATTGCCCCTTCTAACAGCCAGTCCGGCTGAGGGGCTTTGGTTTATTTGTAGCTGCCGTCAGCTGGTAGCATTTCACATGCGAACACGAACAGATTTTCTGGTTTTCCAAAAAATGTTCTTTTTATACACAAGAGTTGAATCAGAATAGCTTTACAGTTAAAACATTGCATATAAAAAAAGCAGAGATCATTCCTGTGACAGAACATTCAACAGTCAAGGCCCAACACTTCAACCGGTTTTTTTTGCTGCTAAGCGAAAATATGGTTTAAAAACACTTCCTGTAAAAATGTACAAGTGATCACTTGGGATGCAGAAGCCCTTAGAAAAAGTACAATATAAAAACACATTCAATATTAACTGGAACATAAGAAATAGGAGCAGGAGTAGGCCATACGGCCCCTCGAGCCTGCTCCACCATTCAATCAGATCATGGCTGATCTATGATCTCAACTCCACTTTCCCACCTGATCCCCAGTGGCTTGGAATCACTATAGTCAATTTTACATTTTTCCAAGATATTAAAGTACGAATGACATTTCTCAGTAAGTTGTCAGTCACCCTCAGGGCCTTGTAGCAATTGTACCCCCGAAAATTCAGATTATCTCACAAATTATCAAAAGGTAAATCCCACGATGGCCCCTCCTGCCCTCTCCCCAACTACACTAAGGATGTGTTTACACACCAACTCCAGTCACTAAGGAAAGAACTTGCTTTTATATCGTGCCATTGACAACTTCAGGACATTCCAGAGCGCTTCACGGTCAATGAAGTACTTATGAAGTGTAGTCACTGCTGTAATGTAGGGAAAAGTGGCAGCCAATGTGCGCACAGCAAGATCCCACAAATGGCAATGATACATGACCAGATAATCTGTTGTTTGAGGGATAAATATTGGCCAGGACACCGGGAGAACGCCCCTGCTCTTCTTCGAATAGTTCCATGGGAGCTTTAATGGACTAAGTTCTCCTCTCCACCCCCCACCCCCCACAAAGAGATGGAACAACTTCTGCCCATTCAGTTCTTATTTTGACTGGTGAGGAACTGACAAAAGCCAGATTGCTAAAGGTGAGAGGTGGCCACCCTGCCACTTCTACCAATGACCTTCTGCTCCAGAGGCCAGCATTTCAATCACTAACCGGTCTCCCACATGGATCTACATTAATGCCCAACTTCACAGCACAAGAAACCCAAGCAGGGGAGAGAAACTATGGTGATATTTACAAAATGAACCACAGCCCAGGTCACATTACAATTAACGCCAACCGATTGGAAAAATACTGGTGACACAGCGGTTCCTATGAAGCAAACAGCCCATCCACCCTCAGACTGGAACCAGGTGTCAAACACCTCCTTAAAGGGCAGACGGCCATCTTCAGTCTGATGGGCATACACGAAGGGGCAGCTGATTCATTGCAAATCAGGCGATTTGGTGCCAGTTTGCGGTGGTAAAGAAGAAGAAACCATCATACTTGGAAAGAGCAGTGAGTATGTGACTATCCCTAGCATAATTCAGAAAAGAAAGGAGAAAAAGTGAAGAGAAGGTCTGTGGAGTCAGTGCAGGTGTAGGTAGGCCTCTAGTGCCCGGTGTGTGAACTGCACCAACAGGCACAATAGGTAAGGCAGGTCCCAATGACACGGAAGGACACTAGGGTGGTAGGTGTGCCTTTACACCGCTGTTTGTGAAATCACCTCGCAGTATAAAGTGAAGGACAAGAGAAAGGGCAGAAATAATGAGGTATCATACTGGTGGAAGCAAAGCTGTTCACCTCAACCTGAGAACCACCCCCGTCCCGCACAAATCCAATCATTTCTGAGCCTGCTGACAGCGGCCTGCCCATTTCAGAGGAGACAGGTCGGTCACCAATAAATGAGTCAATTATGAAGTGGTCTGGGTCCTGTTTCTACACGAGGTCCTTCAACTGAACATCTGACATTTTTCTGTACCGAGTGCAGTGTGTGCAAGGCTGAGCTTACAGGACATGGCTCTTATGTAACTGAAGCTGTAAAATGGGAAACCGTGCCCATCAAGGGTTTGCTTCGTCTCTAAACCCAACTTTTTAAAATAACATTTCAACAGCAATTATAGAAAGATGTTTTCTTCAGTTATCGGAAGTGAGTGGAGCCTGTGTCTCCAAAGCCCTGGGGATCGTTGATCACAAGGACCGTGATCTCAAGCAGGTACCTTCTCAAACAGCAACCTATTGCTCGGTCACAGAGCTATTAATCCTGGATACCAGAAGTACCTATTAGTTCAACTTTTTTTTTCCATTTTCCGTTCTATCACCTCCGAGATCTCTGTGCTCCTCCAATTCTGGCCTCTTGCACATCCCCAATTTTAATCGCTCCACCATTGGCGGCCGTGCCTTCAGCTGCCTAGAGCCCAAGCTCTGGAATTCCCTCCCTAAACCCCTCCACCTCTCTATCTCTCTCTCCTCCTTTAAGACACTCCTTAAAACCTACCTCTTTGACCTGTCCTAATGTGGCTCGGAGTCAAATTTTGTTTGATAATTGTTCCTGTGAAGCTCCTTGGGACGTTTTACTACATTAAAGGCCCAGCATGACTCCTTCACTGCACTGGCAAAGTGCATGGATTCTGCTGGTTGGCATTGCCATCCTCTCCCCTTTAATAGCAAGGGGAAACCTGGGCAGGGGGAAATGAGAACCAGAGGGAATGCAGAGATGCATTCTAGCAACACATCAGGGCCATCCACATGTTGCAAATGCTTTAAAACAAAAAGGATTTGAAAATGAAATGATTAGTTTCAAAATCAGTTTGATTATTGTAAACTGTGAAACGATCGATTATGGGATGGCACGTTTGTCAGAATTGCTTCTGACTCTTTACAGAGAACGCAGATTCTGGTGGAAATTAATAATAAACGACTTCAGTTCAAGCTTCCATTGCTCTGAATGTTCTAACGGGATGTCGATTCTCAGAGAGTCACTGGTAAATCTGAGGATGTGTGTTGAGTCGTGGCCCTATGCCTGATAATACCCCAAGCACTTCAGGGAAAATGCACTCAGTGTTGCGCCATCGCACCCCGTACGTTAGTCTCAAAATTTAATTTGAATAGACCCAGAGATATATTCAAAATACCTTTACCCGTTGGACAGAGCCCGGCACCAGTTCTAGACTCAACTATTTTGGAAATACAGCTGCAGAATAGACTATGGGCCAAATCTTCCTGGAAAAATAACAGCGAGTTCACGACGCACGCTGTTATTAATGTGCAAATCGGCCGGCAAGTTCGAGCAAAGAAGAGATACGCCGTGAGTTGCAAATCTCCAGAACCCGTTGCTCGATTTATGCCACTCCTCTGTTTGCTTTGCACAAATAATCACATCTCGCCCTCAGCCTCCCCATTATATTTTTAGGAACTTGCTGGATTTGCACATTAATTGCCCATTAAACTCGCCACAGAAAGTTGGGCTCATATATAACAGCATAAGTACTCTTTTAACGACGTGATGACTGTTAGTGAACTGCCAATCAATCTCTGCAGCTCAGAAAGGGAACAATTTAAACTGCTGAATCTCATTCCTGCAGGTAGTAAATTCTTCTTAGATATTTAAAAAATCTTAAATTTTAACTTTTTTTTCTTACTTTTCCTGTCTTTTTTCCTCTCTCTTAATCCAATCTTCCTTTCCCTCCCTTTATTTCTCTTTCTGTACCTGATATGACTCTAACTCACCCTATTTCCTCCTCCATCATTCCTGTCTCTTTCTCTATCCTTAAATCTCATTGATTAAGGAGATAGACTGTTGGTCCTGTCATTCACTGAGGTCCCAGATTCCCCGTCACTCTCGTTATCAGCTCGCACTTCCAGCAAGTTACGGAGCAAATTATATTCAAGCTGAAGGGTTCAGGAAAACACACAAGTTGCCTTGCTCCAGTAAGATTTGGCCCTGTGTGTTAGAGGTTAGAGTGGAATGAAGCTCGCTGTTAACAGACACGGTCACCGTCACTCACACACGTATCAATCTTCAGCAAGTAACTTTTTCCTGTTTGACACAGAATGATTGAGTGTGCTACCTGTCCTGGATATCAAAAGTACATATGGCCTAGACATTTGCCGTGCAATATTAATGTACAAAGGCTTACCAGCAGGTTTAGTGATTGGCTATGGGTGGTGTAATTTTGAGGCTATTGTTGTTTATCTACCTGCCGGGGCTCGTACTGGAGTGCGGACCAATGATCAGTTCATAATGTAGGTTTTAAAAAAAAAAATCACCCAATCACAGGGCTAATGTTTTAACTTTGCCCTTCAGGTGAGGAGTCTCCCTAAGCAGGAGCACACATCAGAAACTCGGGCGTGTGCTGATTTTCCGACCACTAAATGGTGAGAAAATCCACCAGAGGAGGTTTCTAGTGTTAGTGTGAAGTCAGACAATTACCCCTCAAATCTCAACCTGCTCGCTCTTCAACATGTTCCAGTATCCTGCTCAGTATTCTCATTGGGACCAGTGTCTATTGATCTGGTTGGAGCCAGTGTCACCTGGAATTGGCAGAAGGGTAGGCTTCACTGAGCTCCAAGATGTACAGTGAGCGCTCTGCAACTAAAACTTCACAGCTAGCATCAATTAATGGAAACTAACATTTATCATTTAAATTAATGACTGAAAAATAATCAAGATAGAAAGAGATTCAGTATGAAAGTGATGGAAATGGTTTAGTGCCAATTAGATTCACTTGATGCCTGACTTCAGCCACTCTGCATGGAAGAGAGTTAAATGCACCATTTTATTAAAACAAGTCATCTAGACTGCACAGAGACTGAAAGTTATCAGAACCCTTTAATCTACAGTAAAGGTAAATAAGTCCCAATCCATTCTGTACTGTGCTGTCCACACCTACACAACTCAGGACTGCATCCGAGGAAAGCTAAAGAAATTATATTTAGGAAAAAAACAAAACAGAATCTAAGCAGGAATTAAAACCAGAAAACTCTGGAAATACCCAGCAGGTCCTTCAGTATCCGAAGCACCACTGCTGTTCGGACAAAGGCTCTCTCTCCCCGAAATATCTTCTCACAAGTTGACCGATCTGCTGTGCATTTCCAGCATTTGCTGTTTTGAGTTCATGTTTCCAGCATTCCCAATCTTTCTCTTTTAATCTCTGCTAAAACATTCCTTTGCTTGGTGTCTCCAGGGTGACTGCGATGGGATTTTCTTTCCCAACTTTTCCCACCCACAAATCAAACTGTGAGAAAGCTGGAAACTCAGTGAGGGACAAGTCCTTAATTACATCTGCTCCTGCAAAATAAATCAACAACTTTCGTGTTCTAAAAAGGTCAGAGTCATCTCTCGGAGCCAGAAGAGAACGAAGCAAAGAGCCCGGGCAAGGCAGCTGGGCTTGGCTGCTTTTGCTGCCATGATACATCTAATATTTACAAAGGCCAATGCTGGTAAGAGAATGCTGCATTCAAATCCAGTCTGCTCCATATAAAGTACCGGGCACTTCATCTCCTCGGAGAAAATTGTATTCCCAATTTTTTTTAAAAAAAGGTAACTGCTGGTCCTCAGTAGTTGGCTGCCTATTGCTGCAGCGTGGGAATCCATACTCTGTCAGATGTCCATGTAGTCATCTTCCTCATCATCGGTGTCACTCTCCAGCGATGACTCTTGGCTCGACGTCTCCAGGATTTCAAGTGCTGGCTGACATAGCGTCTCTTTCTTCACATTGGCAGCGGACTGTGCTGACAGGATAGCAGTCTGAAAGGAAACGGGGAGACCTGCTTTTAGGCCGGAACATTTCTACGGTAGAGGCTCAATGAATGGTATAATATCGCAAAACCAATCTCAATGACCATCCATATGTGATGGAGACACCATCTATGTATAGGTATCGCCTAATGTCAGTTGCAGTGACTACTGTGCTTTTGGAGAGCCTGAAGCCAAGGGTTCACACCCAGTCACAGGCGGGCCTGACCATACTAACTAACAGTAGGGTAGATTTGTGTGCAAGCACAGAGCTATACATGAACTGAAAGGACCCTACAAATAAACGAAGGAGATCTTAAAACATTGATTAGATGAACCACAAATATGTGGAGGTACCAAAGGGCATTGCCTCTGCTTGCTCCTCATTCGTGCCAACTCTTCACTGACATTGCCTTTGGTGTAAATACCATCTTTCAAACAACAGTACACCACAGTCACATGTGTCTGTCCCAGAAGGTGGTGGGTCCATTAACTCAGGGAGTGGGGTGGCAGCACGGGGAGCAGGGCAGGATTCCGTTCAATCCACTTTCTTTTCGTGGACAGGATAACCGTGCTGAGATATGTCCAGACAATGTGACAAAGCAATTAAAAAAGCTAATGAAATGCTGGGACATATAACCAGAGCACCAGGGTTAGATAGAGAAGCTCCCTCTACACTTTCCCATTAAACACTCCCAGGCCAGGTACAGCATGGGTTAGGTACAAAGTAAAGCTCCCTCTACACTGCCCCACTAAAGTACCTCAGCAGAGTCCCCATAGTGTGTCTGACATTTTCCCGGTTAGTAGGTATCTTGTGTGTGAAATTGCCAATTTAGTCCCAATTAGTGGCAAATTAGTGCAAGTGCCCAGAGCACTAGAAACTGGACTTCACAAGTTCATATCACATTGGACCCTTAAAGCCAGCCATAATCTTAACTCTATCAATTTAAATACGATGTTCTGATTTTCTGGGTGAATTTCAATCACAGTCTCAGCATCAGAGTGGGCATTTCTGAATTTTAAAATGTTCCTGCAAGCTTCAAACTATTTGCCCAAACTTTATTTTGGAGTTATGGGGAAAAAAATCAAATCTGTAGCATTTTAATTTGTTTTATTCACATTTCACAATTGAGAGAATTAACACTCTATTGTATTTAGAGGCATTAAACTATGTATCCAGTCTAAATTGTTAATTCCTCTGATTAGAAAATGGGAAAGAACAAATTAAGCACATAGCAGACTGACAATTCCTTAATTTGTATTTGTGAAAATCATAAAATATCAAACTCATTAAAGTACATAAATAGCAGAAAATGACAATATTAGGTTATCTGAATATGATCCTGTCCTTTAGTAAAATTATCTGTGTGTGGTTTTGAATATCCAGGTTGAGAGGTATGGAGCCAGGAGACAGGAGACTTTCAGCCTCTCAGTCTGGGCTGGATTTGAACCCAGGTCCCAGAGGTGAAGAGCCCAGTGAGTAACCGACTGTACCACTCACTGCAGGCCTCTGCCGCTGGTGCTCTATAAAACGGCTCTTTGGAAGCGAGAGATTAGATCCTGGGTGACTTTTTGCCCTTCTGATGGGGAAGTTCCTTCACACAGGCTGCTCCATCTGCTCCTTGTTTATTTTTCAAACCTATTGGTGAGACTAATCGTTGTTGAAGACTGTCACATGGATACCTCATAGACTTTTACATACAGGAGGCGGCCATTCGGCCCATCGTGCCTCTGCCAGCTCCCTGAAAGAGCTATCCCCTTAGTCTCA
Organism: Heptranchias perlo; assembly: GCF_035084215.1. Lineage (NCBI taxonomy): Eukaryota > Metazoa > Chordata > Chondrichthyes > Hexanchiformes > Hexanchidae > Heptranchias > Heptranchias perlo. Next base: position 4,904,227 of record NC_090349.1, read on the forward strand.
TTCCTCTGCCCTCTCCCCATACCCATTAAATTCTTTTTTTTCCCAAATATTCATCCACTTCCCTTTTAGAAGCGACCATGGATCCTGTTTCCACCAGTGTTTCTAGCAGGGCAATCCAGGCCCTACAAACCTCCGCATAAAATAAGTTTCCCCCAACCTTGTCCTTTGTTCTTTCAGTGATGAACTTATATTAATGCCCTCTAGCTACTGACTCACCAACCAGTGGAAATAGTTTTCCCGGATTTACTTTATCAAAACCTCCCATAATTTTGAACACCTCCATTAGTTCTTCTCTTAACCTTCCCAGATAGTGGGCACCATATTTTAAACTCTGCCCACATTGTCAAGCGTTGCTGGCAAACTTAGAGATTTTGGAGCAGCGGACTGTCTTCTCCTGAGCACGTACACTGGCTTGGCTCACAAAGGGGGACCAAAATCACAGGATAAATAAACACAAGGAAAGGTGAATAGCCACAGGTGATTTCTTACCTTTAATTTTTGTTTGGTTTCCTCGGAAACACTACCTTTCGGTGACAGTAGGGTTGGGGTAGGCGGTGTGACGGTTATCTCTGGTGGAAACTTTGCCACAGCTGACGGGATGAAAAGCTTTGGCATGTTTGGGGGGACACGTGACTTTATCCGACTGCCCTCCCCCTTGCAGGACTGCGACGTTGAGGTGGTGGAGGGGTCATTGATGGAGCTGGAAGCTACAGGGAAGAAAAATAGGAATCAGCACAGTCACGTGAATTACATCAGGCACAGGGCAGAGCATTTGCAAAATGAATCAGGTTCAAATCCCCTCCCCCACCCAAACCTGGTGAGCTTTGTATTCAATTAATTTACATAAATTAGACAGGTTTTAAAAAATCATGTCAAATTCTACAAAGGGAACAATTCCCCCTACAATCTTTTAAAGTTCAGAAGAATCTATGATAGTTTTGCACCTTCCACTCCCATCTGTTGGAATCCTCTGATGGCCAACATGCTGAGCTTCATATACCAGCAGTGTGTGTAGCTTGATGGACAATGTGCGCAGGGGCCGTGATTCTCCCCGCCTCCCTGCACATACTACAGGAAATAGTAAACCCCCCCTGCACTTACTATAGGGAATAGTAGACCCCCCCTGCACATACTATAGGGAATAGTAAACCCCCCCTGCACATACTATAGGGAATAGTAGACCCACCCCTGCACATACTATAGGGAATAGTAGACCCCCCCTGCACATACTATAGGGAATAGTAGACCCCCCCTGCACATACTATAGGGAATAGTAAACCCCCCCTGCACATACTATAGGGAATAGTAGACCCCCCCTGCACATACTATAGGGAATAGTAGACCCCCCCCTGCACATACTATAGGGAATAGTAGACCCCCCCCTGCACATACTATAGGGAATAGTAGACCCCCCCTGCACATACTATAGGGAATAGTAGACCCCCCCTGCACATACTATAGGGAATAGTAAACCCCCCCTGCACATACTATAGGGAATAGTAGACCCCCCCCTGCACATACTATAGGGAATAGTAGACCCCCCCTGCACAGACTATAGGAAATAGTAAACCCCCCCTGCACATACGATAGGGAATAGTAGACCCCCCCCCTGCACATACTATAGGGAATAGTAGACCCCCCCCCCTGCACATACTATAGGGAATAGTAGACCCCCCCTGCACATACTATAGGGAACAGTAGACCCCCCCTGCACATACTATAGGGAACAGTAGACCCCCCCTGCACATACTATAGGGAATAGTAGACCCGACCCTGCACATACTATAGGGAACAGTAGACCCCCCCTGCACATACTATAGGGAATAGTAGACCCCCCCCCTGCACATACTATAGGGAATAGTAGACCCGACCCTGCACATACTATAGGGAATAGTAGACCCCCCCTGCACATACTATAGGGAATAGTAGACCCCCCCCTGCACATACTATAGGGAATAGTAGACCCCCCCCTGCACATACTATAGGGAATAGTAGACCCCCCCCTGCACATACTATAGGGAATAGTAGACCCCACCCTGCACATACTATAGGGAATAGTAGACCCCCCCCTTCACATACTATAGGGAATAGTAGACCCCCCCCTGCACATACTATAGGGAATAGTAGACCCCCCCCTGCACATACTATAGGGAATAGTAGACCCCCCCCTGCACATACTATAGGGAACAGTAGACCCCCCCTGCACATACTATAGGGAATAGTAGACCCCCCCCTGCACATACTACAGGGAATAGTAGACCCGACCCTGCACATACTATAGGGAATAGTAGACCCCACCCCTGCACATACTATAGGGAATAGTAGACCCCCCCTGCACATACTATAGGGAATAGTAGACCCCCCCTGCACATACTACAGGGAATAGTAGACCCCCCCTGCACATACTATAGGGAATAGTAGACCCCCCCTGCACATACTATAGGAAATAGTAAACCCCCCCTGCACATACGATAGGGAATAGTAGACCCCCCCTGCACAGACTATAGGAAATAGTAAACCCCCCCTGCACATACGATAGGGAATAGTAGACCCCCCCTGCACAGACTATAGGAAATAGTAAACCCCCCCTGCACATACGATAGGGAATAGTAGACCCCCCCTGCACATACTATAGGGAATAGTAGACCCCCACTGCACATACTATAGGGAATAGTAGACCCCCCCCTGCACATACTATAGGGAATAGTAAACCCCCCCTGCACATATTATAGGGAATAGTAGACCCCCCCCTGCACATACTATAGGGAATAGTAGACCCCCCCTGCACATACTACAGGGAATAGTAGACCCCCCCCTGCACATACTATAGGGAATGGTAGACCCCCCCTGCACATACTATAGGGAATAGTAGACCCCCCCCTGCACAGACTATAGGAAATAGTAAACCCCCCCTGCACATACGATAGGGAATAGTAGACCCCCCCTGCACAGACTATAGGAAATAGTAAACCCCCCCTGCACATACGATAGGGAATAGTAGACCCCCCCTGCACAGACTATAGGAAATAGTAAACCCCCCCTGCACATACGATAGGGAATAGTAGACCCCCCCTGCACATACTATAGGGAATAGTAGACCCCCCCTGCACAGACTATAGGAAATAGTAGACCCCCCCTGCACATACTATAGGGAATAGTAAACCCCCCCTGCACATACTATAGGGAATAGTAGACCCGACCCTGCACATACTATAGGGAATAGTAGACCCCCCCTGCACATACTATAGGGAATAGTAGACCCCCCCTGCACATACTATAGGGAATAGTAGACCCCCCCTGCACATACTATAGGGAATAGTAGACCCCCCCTGCACATACTATAGGGAATAGTAGACCCCCCCCTGCACATACTATAGGGAATAGTAAACCCCCCCTGCACATACTATAGGGAATAGTAGACCCCCCCCTGCACATACTATAGGGAATAGTAAACCCCCCCTGCACATACTATAGGGAATAGTAAACCCCCCCTGCACATACTATAGGGAATAGTAGACCCCCCCCTGCACATACTATAGGGAATAGTAAACCCCCCCTGCACATACTATAGGGAATAGTAGACCCCCCCTGCACATACTATAGGGAATAGTAAACCCCCCCTGCACATACTATAGGGAATAGTAGACCCCCCCTGCACATACTATAGGGAATAGTAAACCCCCCCTGCACATACTATAGGGAATAGTAAACCCCCCCTGCACATACTATAGGGAATAGTAGACCCCCCCTGCACATACTATAGGGAATAGTAGACCCGACCCTGCACATACTATAGGGAATAGTAGACCCCCCCCTGCACATACTATAGGGAATAGTAGACCCCCCCCTGCACATACTATAGGGAATAGTAGACCCCCCCTGCACATACTATAGGGAATAGTAGACCCCCCCTGCACATACTATAGGGAATAGTAGACCCCCCCTGCACATACTATAGGGAATAGTAGACCCCCCCTGCACATACTATAGGGAATAGTAGACCCCCCCTGCACATACGATAGGGAATAGTAGACCCCCCCCTGCACACACTATAGGGAATAGTAGACCCCCCCCTGCACATACTATAGGGAATAGTAGACCCCCCCCTGCACATACTATAGGGAATAGTAGACCCCCCCTGCACATACTATAGGGAATAGTAGACCCCCCCTGCACATACTATAGGGAATAGTAGACCCCCCCTGCACATACTATAGGGAATAGTGGACCCCCCCTGCACATACTATAGGGAATAGTAGACCCCCCCCTGCACACACTATAGGGAATAGTAGACCCGACCCTGCACATACTATAGGGAATAGTAGACCCCCCCTGCACATACTATAGGGAATAGTAGACCCGACCCTGCACATACTATAGGGAATAGTAGACCCCCCCCTGCACATACTATAGGGAATAGTAGACCCCCCCTGCACATACTATAGGGAATAGTAGACCCCCCCCTGCACATACTATAGGGAATAGTAGACCCCCCCTGCACATACTATAGGGAATAGTAGACCCCCCCCTGCACATACTATAGGGAATAGTAGACCCCCCCTGCACATACTATAGGGAATAGTAGACCCCCCCTGCACATACGATAGGGAATAGTAGACCCCCCCCCTGCACACACTATAGGGAATAGTAGACCCGACCCTGCACATACTATAGGGAATATTAGACCCGACCCTGCACATACTATAGGGAATAGTAGACCCCCCCTGCACATACTATAGGGAATAGTAGACCCGACCCTGCACATACTATAGGGAATAGTAGACCCCCCCCTGCACATACTATAGGGAATAGTGGACCCCCCCTGCACATACTATAGGGAATAGTAGACCCCCCCTGCACATACTATAGGGAATAGTAGACCCCACCTGCACATACTATAGGGAATAGTAGACCCCCCCCTGCACATACTATAGGGAATAGTAGACCCCCCCCTGCACATACTATAGGGAATAGTAGACCCGACCCTGCACATACTATAGGGAATAGTAGACCCCCCCCTGCACATACTATAGGGAATAGTAAACCCCCCCCTGCACATACTATAGGGAATAGTAGACCCCCCCCTGCACATACTATAGGGAATAGTAGACCCGACCCTGCACATACTATAGGGAATAGTAGACCCCCCCCTGCACATACTATAGGGAATAGTAGACCCCCCCTGCACATACTATAGGGAATAGTAGACCCCCCCCTGCACATACTATAGGGAATAGTAGACCCGACCCTGCACATACTATAGGGAATAGTAGACCCGACCCTGCACATACTATAGGAAATAATAGACCCCCCCCTGCACTGTGTGCGGATATTACACAGTGTGCTGAGAGTTCGGTAAGTGTGGGAGTTTGGTGAAGTGGGGGAAGGAGGTGCTGCTTTGCCTTGCTTTTCCAAACTTTTCCTGCAGAGCGGTAGTGGACCTGAGAGTAGAAGACTGAGATTGTGGAATAAAAGCAGCAGCAGACCTGCACCAAGAGACAACTACTGTGCGACATCACAGGGACTTAACTCCTGGACCTGAGATAAATAAGAAGCAAAAAGTAATCCAAGTGGGACGTCACCAAGGAAGAGGTAAGTGATTGGCTGGTGAGTATTTTCCTGCTGAATTTGTCTAAGGTTAGAGTTTGTGGATTCTCTGGTCTCTGTTGTGTAGTGGGGGACTGCTGTTCAGCAAGGGCCCTTGAGTATACCTTTTAATTGAAGTGAAATTGGTGGGATTCATTTAATTTGAATTAATTAGTTAAAGGGTAAGTCATGTCAGGACAGCCCAGCCCCGTGTTATGCTCTTCCTGCTCTATGTGGGAAATCAGGGACCCTTCCGGTGTCCCTGACGACCATGTGTGCGGGAAATGTATCCAGCTGCAGCTACTGACAAACCGCATTGCGGCATTGGAGCTGCGGATGGATTCATTAAGGAGCATTCGCGATGCTGAGAACGTCGTGGACAGCACGTTTAGTGAGGTGGTCACACCGCAGGTAAAGGTTGTACAGGCAGGAAGTAATTGGGTGACCACCAGGCAGAGTAAGAAGAGCAGGCAGGCAGTGCAGGGGTCCCCTGTGGCCGTCCCCCTCTCAAACAAATATACCGCTTTGGATATTGTTGAGGGGGATGACTTATCAGGGGAAGGCAGCAGCAGCCAACTTCCTGGCACCAGGGGTAGCTCTGCTGCACAGGCTGGGAGGAAAAAGAGTGGAAGAGCTATAGTGGTAGGGGATTCTATCGTAAGGGGAACAGACAGGCGTTTCTGTGGCCGTAAACGTGACTCCAGGATGGTTTGTTGCCTCCCTGGTGCCAGGGTCATGGATGTCACTGAGCGGCTTCAGGGCATTCTCAAGGGGGAGGGTGAGCAGGCAGAGGTCGTGGTCCACATTGGGACCAACGACATAGGTAGGAAGGGAGATGAGGTCCTGCATCAAGAATTTAGGGAGCTAGGTAGCAGATTAAAGAGCAGGACCTCAAAGGTTGTAATCTCTGGATTACTCCCAGTGCCACGGGCTAGTGAGTATAGAAATAGGAGGATAGAACAGATGAATGCGTGGCTAAAGAGTTGGTGCAGGAGGGAGGGTTTCAGTTTCCTGGATCACTGGGCCTGCTTCTGGGGAAGGTGGGACTTGTACAAGTCGGACGGGTTGCATCTGAACCAGAGCGGGACAAATATCCTTGCGGGGAGGTTTGCTAGCACTGTTGGGGGGGGGTTTAAACTAACTTGGCAGGGGGATGGGATACAGAGTGGAGCTACAATAGGGGGTGATGTGCAGCCAAATATAGAGAAAAAAACAAGTCAGCTTGGAAGACAGGGCAAATATGTGAGGGCAAGGCTGGATGGCATCTATTTTAATGCAAGGAGTCTTGCGAATAAGGTGGATGAACTGAAGGTGTTGATAAACACATGGGAGTATGATATTGTTGCTGTCAGAGACATGGTTGAGGGAGGGGCAAGGCTGGCAGCTCAATATTCCGGGGTACAGAATCTTCAGGCGAGACAGAGGGGGAGGTATAAGAGGAGGGGGGGTCGCAATATTAATTAAAGAATCAATTACTGCCATAAGGAGGGATGATATATTAGCAGGTTCCTCTAATGAGGCCATATGGGTGGAGCTTAAAAACAAAAAGGGGGCAAGCACTTTGATGGGAGTGTACTATAGGCCCCCAAACAGTCAGGGGGAGATAGAGGAACAGATATGTAGGCAAATCTCAGAAAATTGTGCAAATAATAGGGTAATAATAGTGGGGGATTTCAACTTCCCCAATATTAACTGGGATACTCAGAGTGTAAAAGGCTTAGAGGGTACAAAATTCTTAACGTGCATCCAGGAGAGCTTTTTGAGCCAGCATGTAGAAAGTCCTACAAGAGAGGGGGCGGTACTGGACCTAATTCTAGGGAATGTGGCCGGCCAAGTGGAAGAAGTGCTAGTAGGTGAGCACTTTGGTGACAGTGACCATAATTTGGTGAGATTTAAGGTGGTCATGGAAAAGGACAGGGAGGGGCCGGAAATAAAGGTTCTAAATTGGGGGAAGGCCGATTTTAATAGGATAAGGCAGGATCTGGCCAAAATGGACTGGGATCAGCTGCTTGTAGGAAAATCCGCATCGGAGCAATGGGAGTCTTTCAGAAGGGAGATTGAGACCATACAATGGCAACATGTTCCCGTAAAGGTCAAGGGTGGTTCCAAGAACTCCAGGGAACCTTGGATGTCAGGGGATATACGAGAATGGATTAGGAAAAAAAGGAGGGCTTTTGGCAGATACAAAAGGCTAAAGACGGAGGAAGCCCTAGAGGAGTACAAAAAGTGCAGGGGGATACTTAAAAAAGAAATTAGGAGATCAAGGAGGGGCCATGAAATAACACTGGCGAGCAAAATAAAGGAAAATCCTAAGATTTAAGTATATTAAGGGTAAGAGGATGACTAGGGAAAAAATAGGGCCCATTATGGACAAAAATGGCAATGTGTGTGTGGAGCCGGCAGATGTAGGAGGGGTTCTAAATGAATTTTTTGCATCTGTTTTCACTATGGAGAAGGACGATGTAGACATAGAAATACGGCAGGGGGACTGTGATATACTCGAGCATATTAACATCGAGCGGGAGGAGGTATTGGCGGTTTTAGCAGGCCTAAAAATGGATAAATCCCCAGGCCCGGACGAAATGTATCCCAGGCTACTGTGTGAGGCAAAGGAGGAGATTGCGGGGGCTCTGACACATATATTCAGAACCTCTCTGGCCACAGGGGATGTGCCAGAGGACTGGAGAACTGCTAATGTAGTACCATTATTCAAGAAGGGGAGTAGGGAAAAACCGGGGAACTACAGGCCAGTGAGCCTAACATCAGTGGTAGGAAAATTATTGGAAAAAATTCTGAAGGACAAAATTAGTCTCCGCTTGGAGAAGCAAGGATTAATCAGGGATAGTCAACATGGCTTTGTCAAGGGAAGATCATGTCTGACTAATTTGATTGAATTTTTTGAGGGGGTGACTAGGCGTGTGGATGAGGGTAACGCAGTGGATGTGGTATACATGGATTTCAGTAAGGCCTTCGATAAAGTCCCCCACAGGAGACTGGTCAAGAAGGTACGAGCCCATGGAATCCAGGGTGCCTTGGCACTTTGGATACAAAACTGGCTTCGTGGCAGAAGGCAGAGGGTGATGGTCGAAGGTTGTTTTTGTGACTGGAAGCCTGTGGCCAGTGGGGTACCACAGGGATCGGTGCTGGGTCCCTTGCTGTTTGTGGTCTACATTAATGACTTGGATATGAATGTAAAAGGTATGATCAGTAAGTTCGCTGATGATACAAAAATTGGTAGGGTGGTAAATAGCGAGGAGGATAGCCTCAGTCTGCAGGACGATATAGATGGGTTGGTCAGATGGGCGGAACAGTGGCAAATGGAATTTAACCCGGAAAAGTGCGAGGTGATGCACTTTGGAGGGACTAACAAGGCAAGGGAATACACAATGAATGGGAGGACCCGAGGCAAGACAGAGGGTCAGAGGGATCTTGGTGTGCAAGTTCACAGATCCCTGAAGGCGGCGGAACAGGTAGATAAGGTGGTAAAGAAGGCATATGGGATACTTGCCTTTATTAGCCGAGGCATAGAATATAAGAGCAAGGAGGTTATGATGGAGCTGTATAAAACACTGGTTAGGCCACAGCTGGAGTACTGTGTGCAGTTCTGGTCGCCACACTACAGGAAGGATGTGATCGCTTTGGAGAGGGTGCAGAGGAGATTCACCAGGATGTTACCAGGGCTGGAGCGCTTCAGCTATGAAGAGAGACTGGGAAGATTGGGTTTGTTTTCCTTGGAGCAGAGGAGGCTGAGGGGGGACATGATTGAGGTGTACAAAATTATGAGGGGCACAGATAGGATGGATACTAAGGAGCTTTTTCCCTTCGTTGAGGGTACTATAACAAGGGGACATAGATTCAAGGTAAAAGGCGGGAGGTTTAGAGGGGATTTGAGAAAGAACTTTTTCACCCAGAGGGTGGTTGGAGTCTGGGTCTCACTGCCTGAAAGGGTTGTGGAGGCAGGAACCCTCACAACATTCAAGAAGCATTTGGATGAGCACTTGAAATGCCATAGCATACAAGGCTACGGACCAAATGCTGGAATATGGGATTAGAGTAGACAGGGCTGATGGCCGGCGCGGACACGATGGGCCGAAGGGCCTCTATCCGTGCTGTATAACTCTATGACTCTATACTATAGGGAATAGTAGACCCCCCCTGCACATACTATAGGGAATAGTAGACCCCCCCTGCACATACTATAGGGAATAGTAGACCCCCCCTGCACATACTATAGGGAATAGTAGACCCCCCCTGCACATACTATAGGGAATAGTAGACCCCCCCTGCACATACTATAGGGAATAGTAGACCCCCCCTGCACATACAATAGGGAATAGTAGACCCCTCCTGCACATACTATAGGGAATAGTAGACCCCACCCTGCACATACTATAGGGAATAGTAGACCCCCCCCTGCACATACTATAGGGAATAGTAGACCCCCCCTGCACATACTATAGGGAATAGTAGACCCCCCCTGCACACACTATAGAGAATAGCAGCCCGTGTACATTATAGGGAACACTATACCTGTATTTCCTTTCAGCAAAATTAAAATATGTCAGTGTTACAATCTGCTGGCTTGTTGCAAGTTGTTGCTGAGGGAAAGCAAAAATGAAGACACTGGGCGACTGGGAGTGGGGGATCCCAATACCATGTTCAAAGGGAATGGAAGTACAGCCGCAAAACACTACTTCATTTTTTTTTCTAAAGAATATTTGAGGTCACCTGCTCACTCACTTAGACCAATTTCTCGGTGTACTCCATGATTGCAGATCAGATATTGGGCCCATTTATGCATCAGCAGTTTGGATTCAAACACATCACAACCGTTGGCATCAGGCAAAGAAGCCTATGTACAAGTATTCTTGCTACCTGAAAATATACTGCCGGTATGACAGGTAGAGTCTGGGCTCACTCTCAGTCTTTACTGACAGTGGACAATCCCAGGCTTCCGCAGTAGATCATGCAGGTAGCACTAATGCACTTGCCTCACACATTTAGATCAACCATTTCTGTGCCTGACATTGAACACAGCATCTGTCCCCGTGATTATCCGCCCTGCACTGCATTAGGAAACATTTAAGACAAAACTTTAGAATGTCCATCAAAATAGGTTTCTGTTAAATATTGTGATTAAGTGTAAAGCTGGGAGCAGCACAGTACAATAGTGACAAAAGGGTACTGAAGGTGACTGTGATGTCACTATCATAGGTATATCTGAAAACAATTCTCCACAGATGACAGGGAAATATCACAATTTTGTTTCTAGTGTGTACATAAAAGATATCAGCAAACAATGGTTCAAAGGCAGGTGGATGTGATTGCTTCATTTCACTGGGGATTGAGCCTTGTTCTTGGGAAGCCAGTTGAGTCAGACTAAAGTGTAAAGTGTATTGTCAGTTCCTGTGTTTTGCAGGCATTGGTGGTGTGCAGCTCTGTAAACTAGTCCCAGCTTGTCAATTCACAATCACAAACTGTTTATATGAATTTCATCGCTTTGTGATATCAGACTCAAATGTGGTTTTGTTGTAGTTATGTGTTAAAACTAACTTGTAGGAATGAAAGTGGCTGTGGACTGCCCTAACACTACAGCATGTTATTCTATTAGAATCATAGAAAGGTTACAGCATGGAAGGAGGCCATTCGGCCCATTGAGTCTGTGCCGGCTCTATGCAAGAACAATCCAGTTAGACCCATTCCCCTGCCCTTTCCCTGTAGCCCTGCAAATTTTTTTCCTTTCAAGTACTTATCCAGTTCCCTTTTGAAGGCCATGATTGAATCTGCCTCCACCACCCCCTCGGGCAGTGCATTCCAGATCCTAACCACTCGCTGTGTAAAAAAGATTTTCCTCGTGTCACCTTTGGTTCTGTTGCCAATCACCTTAAATCAATGTCCTCTGGTTCTTGACCCTTCCGCTAATGGGAACATTTTCTCTCTATCTACTCTGTCTAGACCCTTCATGATTTTGAATACCTCTATCAAATCTCCTCGCAATCATCTCTGTTCCAAGGAGAACAACCCCAGCTTCTCCAGTTTATCCATGTAACTAAAGTCCCTCATCCCTGGAATCATTCTAGTAAATCTCTTCTGCACCCTCTCTAAAGCCTTCACATCTTATCTAAAGTGCGGTGCCCAGAACTGGACACAATACTCCAGCTGTGGCTGAACTAGTGTTTTATAAAGGTTCATCATAACTTCCTTGCTTTTGTACTCTATGCCTCTATTTATAAAGCCCAGGACCCCATATGCTTTTTTAACCGCTTTCTCAACCTGCCCTGCCACCTTCAATGATTTGTGTACATATACCTGCAGATCTCACTGTTCCTGTACCCCTTTTAGAGTTGTGCCCTCTAGTTTATATTGCCTCTTCTCATTCTTCCTACCAAAATGTATCACCTCTCATTTTTCTGTGTTAAATTTCATCTGCCCTGTGTCCGCCCATTCCACCAGCCTGTCTATATTCTCTTGAAGTCAATCACTATCCTCCTCACTGTTCACTACACTTCCAAGTTTTGTGTCATCTGCAAATTTGGAAATTGTGCCCTGTACACCCAAGTCCAAGTCATTAATATATATCAAGAAAAGCAGTGGTCCTGGTACCGACCCCTGGGGAACACCATTGTACACCTCCCTCCAGTCCAAAAAACAACCGTTCACCACTATTCTCTGTTTCCTGTTATTTAGCCAATTCTGTATCCATGCTGCTATTCCATGGACTTCAATCTCGATGACAAGCCTATTATGCGGCACTTTATCAAACGCCTTTTGAAAGTCCATATACACTACATCAACTGCATTGCCCTTATCTACCCTCTCTGTTACCTCATCAAAAAACTCAATCAAGTTAGTTAAACATGATTTGCCTTTAACAAATCAGTGCTGGCTTTCCCTAATCAATCCACATTTGTCCAAGTGACTGCTAATTCTGTCCCGGATTATCATTTCTAAAAGTTTCCCCACCGCCGAGGTTAAACTGACTGGCCTGTAGTTGCCGGGTTTATCCTCACACATTTATTGAACAAGGGTGTAACTTTCGCAATTCTCCAGTCCCCTGGCACCACCCCCGTAAAAAGGATGTTTGGAAGATTATGGCCAGTACCTCCGCAATTTCCCACCTTACTTCCCTCAGCTATCTAGGATGTATCCCAACCGGATTGGGTGGCTTATCTACTTTAAGTACAGCTAGCCTTTCTAGTACCTCTTCTTCGTCAATTTTTAGCCCATCCAGTATCTCAACTACATCTTCCTTTACTGAGACTCTGGCAGCATCTTCTTCCTTGGTAAAGACAGATGCAAAGTACTCATTTAGTACCTCAGCCATAAGAACATAAGAAATAGGAGCAGGAGTAGGCCAATCGGCCCCTCGAGCCTGCTCCGCCATTCAATAAGATCATGGCTGATCTGATCCTAACCTCAAATCTAAATTCATGTCCAATTTCCTGCCCGCTCCCCGTAACCCCTAATTCCCTTTACTTCTAGGAAACTGTCGATTTCTGTTTTAAATTTATTTAATGATGTAGCTTCCTGGGGCAGCAAATTCCACAGACCTACCACCCTCTGAGTGAAGAAGTTTCTCCTCATCTCAGTTTTGAAAGAGCAGCCCCTTATTCTAAGATTATTCCCCTAGTTCTAGTTTCACCCATCCTTGGGAACATCCTTACCGCATCCACCCGATCAAGCCCCTTCACAATCTTATATGTTTCAATAAGATCGCCTCTCATTCTTCTGAACTCCAATGAGTAGAGTCCCAATCTACTCAACCTCTCCTCATATGTCCGCCCCCTCATCCCCGGGATTAACCGAGTGAACCTTCTTTGTACTGCCTCGAGAGCAAGTATGTCTTTTCTTAAGTATGGAGACCAAAACTGTATGCAGTATTCCAGGTGCGGTCTCACCAATACCTTACATAACTGCCTCACCAATACCTTATATAACATGTCCTCTGCCTCCATGAGTAGATCTCTTTTTTGGTCTCTAATCGGCCCCACCCCTCCACTTACTACCCGTTTACTGTTTACATGCCGATAGAAGACTTTTGGATTCCCTTTTATGTTGGCCGCCAGTCTATTCTCATACTCTGTCTTTGCCCCTCTTATTTCCTTTTTCACTTCCCCTCTGAACTTTCTAAATTCAGTCTGGTTCTCACTTGTGTTATCAACCTGACATCTGTCATACGCCCCTTTTTTCTGCTTCATTAAATTTTGTTTTGGTAATATTTTCAAAATTCATCTGCTTTCCTTCTTCAAAGAAATTAATTGAATAAAAACAAGGTCCATCTGCAGATCTTGCTGAATTCTGTTCAGACAATACAGCTCACTGAGCACATGGCGCACATTTTTCACAGTAAGCTGAGGCTACAGCACAAGTCAACATTCTTATCAAGGCAGAAAAAAATTAGACTGTTCACCGACTTGGCTCTTGGGAATTTGTTCTAACTGCTGGAGAAAGGCTGGTAAACTGAAGGTTAGAAATACCAGTTCATCTTGTATTCTAGTGTTGGTCCAATTCTCTTCATTTTCAAACTCTATTTGCCTTTGTAAATAAATTTGATTAGCTGTTTTAGCCTATCGAATATCTGAGCGGTGTGTGATATTTCTGCTTATCCTCAAGAGACTGGGAATTCTACATAAATTCTAGTTTGCAGTTTATGGTAATTGTTCGTTTCGAACTTGACTCATTCTGCAAGAGTTAAAATGAAAAGCTGCACATCGTCTGCTTACGGAAACCATCGCAGGTCGCTGAAAGAAACAATGGCCCATAAGTTCCAGAAACAGTGACAATGACAGGGAAATGTTGTATCAAGTAAATATTATTACAGGACACACCAGTGTACTTAAATGACTAAGTCACGTTTTGATTTCCCAACTAGCGGCCTGTCATTTACAGGTTGTTTTCCAGTTTTGCATTTTGTGCTTTAGGAGCTTGGCTGTGCCATCCTGGGGTTCACGAACAGAAAGCTACAATTAACTTAAATATTTCTACTGTGCCTATGTTATTTTTGAATACTTTAGGTGGTTTGATAAGCTCTGGTGATAGGTGTCACAGACACTTTAACTTTTAAAAAAATCTATGGAAATGGACAAAAAAAAATTAGGCTGGTGCAGTTAAGCAGAATTTCCCAACATGAGTGAACACACACTGTGTGCAGAATGGGACTCACAATCAGTAACTGAAAACCCGGTAACAAAATGCCTCTAACTGGTGGCTGCGCTGTTCAACAGTGAGTAAATGTTGGTTCTCTAGCTGTCAAAAATGATCAGCTTCACATTAATGGCTGATGTGTTTTGACATTTTAGCCCTGATTCTGGTTTTTACAGTGAATGTGCTGCTCTATTTAAGAACATAAGAAATAGAAGCAGGAGTAGGCCATAGGGCCCCTCCAGCCTGCTCCGCCATTCAATAAGATCATGGCTGATCTTTGACCTCAACTCTACTTTCCTGCCCGATCCCCATATCCCTTGATGTCCAAAAATCTATCGATCTCAGTCTTGAATATATTCAATGACTGAACATCCACAGCCCTCGAGGGTAGAAAATTCCAAAGATTCACAACCCTCTGAGTGAAGAAATTCCTCCTCATCTCAGTTTTAAATGGCCAACCCCTTATCCTGAGACGATGACTTCTAGTTTTAGACTCTCCAGACAGGGGAAACAGCCTCTCTGCATCTACCCTGTCAAGCCCTCTAAGAATTTTATACATTTCAATGAAATCACCTCTCATTCTTCTAAACTCCAGAGAATATAGGCCCATTCTATTCAATCTCTCCTCATAGGACAACCCTCTCATCCCAGGAATCAATATAGTGAACCTTCATTGCACTCCTTCTAAAGCAAGTATATCCTTTCCTAGATAAGGAGACCAAAACTGTACACAGTACTCCAGGTGTGGTCTCACCAGAGCCCTATATAATTGCAGTAAGACCTCCTTACTCTTATACTCCAACCCCCTTGCAATAAAGACTAACATACCATTTGCCTTCCTAATGCTTGATGTACCTGCATGTTAACTTTCTATGATTCGTCTACAAGGACACCCAAGTCTCTCTGACTACCAACATTTCTTAATCTCTCAAACTTTAAAAAAAATTCTACTTTCCAATTCTTCCTACCAAAGTGGATAATTTCACATTTCTCCACATTATACTCCATCTGCCACCTTCTCGCCCACTCACTTAACCTGTCTATATCCCTTTGCAGACTCTGTGTCCTCCTCACAGCTTACTTTCCCATCTAGCTTTGTATGTTCAGCAAACTTGGATACATTACAGTCGGTCCCCTCATCAAGTCATTGATATATATTGTAAACAGCTGAAGCCCAAGCACTGAGCCTTGTGGCATCCCACTAGTTACAACCTGCCAACCCGAAGATGAACCATTTATTCCTATTCTCTGTTTTCTGTCCGTTAACCAATCCTCAATCCATGCTAATATATTACCCCCAATCCCATGACCCCTAATCTTGTGTAACAACCTCTTGTGAGGCACCTTATCGAATGCTTTTTGAAAATCCAAACATAGTACATCCACTGGTTCCCCCTCATCACGGGCTGATCCAACAAGAATCAGCTGCTTGTCTAGTTTTTATCGTAAAGGGACATTGATGTCAAGGCTCTGACTCTCATGAATCACTTGAAAAAGTCAGTAACTGTTACTAAACAAGCAAAGTATCAGGATTAACCTTTTGTAACCTTTAGCCATGGCCTTTTATCATCAGTTCAGTTTTGTATATGAGTGGGGAATGTAATGTTTTTCCTTCGATATATATCGTTATTTCACATATATTAAATCTGCCTTAATTCAGAAACAAATGTTATTACTCAGCAATATAGTTTATAAAAATTAACACTACCTCTTGGCAATAACTGATTTAAATGTTACCGGAGAGGACAGTTTAATTCTTTTTAATATCCTATTCAATTTTAAAAGGGTTTTCAAATGGAAACTGGGAGATTCGAACCCAATATCATGTAAGAGGGGGTTTTAAATGATCTTTGTTTAAAGTATTTAAGGAGGTGCTGGCTTTGCAAACCCAAGTCTCTGCCGCAAAGTGGGCCAATGGCAGACATAGCATACACTGGGGAAAGAAGGCACTACATCAGGACCACTCTGCGACTCGGGGAGTGGAAACAAGGCCGCACGTCTGCGACTCGGGGAGTGGAAACAAGGCCGCACGTCTGCGACTCGGGGAGTGGAAACAAGGCCGCACGTCTGCGACTCGGGGAGTGGAAAGCGGTCCAACCGTGGCTAACAGAAGACATTAAGGACAGTATTAGATCCAAAGAGGAGTCATATAAAGTTGCCAGAAAAAGTAGCAAGCCTGAGGATTGGGAGCAGTTTAGAATTCAACAAAAAAGGGCCAAGAGATTAATTAAGAGGAAAAAATTGAATATGAGAGTAAACTTGCAAGGAACATAAAAGTGGACTGTAAAAGCTTCTACAAGTATGTAAAAAGAAAAAGATTAGTGAAGACAAATGTAGGTCCCTTACAGTCAGAAACGGGAGAATTTATAATGGGGAACAAGGAAATGGCAGAGCAATTAAACAAATACTTTGGTTCTGTCTTCACGGAAGAGGACACAAATAACTTCCCAGAAATGCTAGGGAACCAAGGGACTAGTGAGAAGGAGGAATTAAAGGAAATTAGTATTAGTAAACAAAATAATGCTGGAGAAATTAATGGGACTGAAAGCCGATAGATCCCCAGGGCCTTTTTTAAAAATTCGTTCATGGGATGTGGGCGTCGCTGGCGAGGCCGGCATTTATTGCCCATCACTAATTGCCCTTGAGAAGGTGGTGGTGAGCCGCCGCCTTGAACCGCTGCAGTCCGTCTGAAGGTTCTCCCACAGTTCTGTTAGGAAGGGAGTTCCAGTACTTGGACCCAGCGACGATGAAGGAACGGCGATATATTTCCAAGTCGGGATGGTGTGTGACTTGGAGGGGAACATGCAGGTGGTGTTGTTCCCATGTACCTGCTGCCCTTGGCCTTCTAGGTGGTAGAGGTCGTGGGTTTGGGAGGTGCTGTCGAAGAAGCCTTGGCGAGTTGCTGCAGTGCATCCTGTGGATGGTACACACTGCAGCCACAGTGCGCCAGTGGTGAAGGGAGTGAATGTTTAGGGTGGTGGATGGGATGCCAATCAAGCGGGCTGTTTTGTCCTAGATGGTGTCGAGCTTCTTGAGTGTTGTTGGAGCTGCACTCATCCAGGCAAGTGGAGAGTATTCCATCACACTCCTGACTTGTGCCTTGTAGTTGGTGGAAAGGCTTTGGGGAGTCAGGAGGTGAGTCACTCGCCGCAGTCTCTGACCTGCTCTTGTAGCCACAGTATTTATATGGCTGGTCCAGTTAAGTTTCTGGTCAATGGTGACCCCCCAGGATGTTGATGGTGGGGGATTCGGCGATGGTATTGCCGTTGAATGTCAAGGGGAGGTGGTTAGACTCTCTCTTGTTGGCGATGATCATTGCCTGGCACTTGTCTGGAGCGAATGTTACCTGCCACTTATGAGCCCAAGCTGGATGTTGTCCAGGTCTTGCTGCATGCAGGCTCGGATTGCTTCATTATTTGAGGGGTTGCAAATGGAATTGAACACTGTGCAGTCATCAGCGAACATCCCCATTTCTGACCTTATGATGGAGGGAAGGTCATTGATGAAGCAGCTGAAGATGGTTGGGCCAAGGACACTGCCCTGAGGAACTCCTGCAGCAATGTCCTGGGGCTGAGATGATTGGCCTCCAACAACCATGACCATCTTCCTTTGTGCTAGGTATGACTCCAGCCACTGGAGAGTTTTCCCCCTGATTCCCATTGAATTTTACTAGGGCTCCTTGGTGCCACACTCGGTCAAATGCTGCCTTGATGTCAAGAGCAGTCACTCTCACCTCACCTCTGGAATTCAGCTCTTTTGCTGTAATGAGGTCTGGAGCCGAGTGGTCCTGGCGAAACCCAAACTGAGCATCGGTGAGCAGGTTATTGGTGAGTAAGTGCCGCTTGATAGCACTGTCGACGACACCTTCCATCACTTTGCTGATGATTGAGAGTAGACTGATGGGGCGGTAATTGGCCGGATTGGATTTGTCCTGCTTTTTGTGGACAGGACATACCTGGGCAATTTTCCACATTGTTGGGTAGATGCCAATGTTGTAGCTGTACTGGAACAGCTTGGCTCGAGGCGCAGCTAGTTCTGAAGCACAAGTCTTCAGCACTACAGCTGGGATGTTGTCGGGGCCCATAGCCTTTGCTGTATGCAGTGCACTCAGCCGTTTCTTGATATCACGTGGAGCGAATCAAATTGGTTGAAGACTGGCATCTGTGATGGTGGGGATATCAGGAGGAGGCCGAGATGGATCATCCACTCGGCACTTCTAGCTGAAGGTGGTTGCAAACACTTCAGCCTTGTCTTTTGCACTCATGTGCTTGACTCCGCCATAATTGAGGATGGGGATGTTTGCAGAGCCTCCTCCTCCCGTTAGTTGTTTAATTGTCCACCACCATTCACGACTGGATGTGGAAGGACTGCAGAGCTTTGATCTGATCCGTTGGTTGTGGAATCGCTTAGCTCCGTCTATAGCATGTTGCTTCCGCTGTTTAGCATGCATGTAGTCCTGAGTTGAGGCTTCACCAGGTTGGCACCTCATTTTTAGGTACGCTTGGTGCTGCTCCTGGCATGCTCTTCTACACTCCTCATTGAACCAGGGTTGATCTCCTGGCTTGTTCGTAATGGTAGAGTGAGGAATATGCCGGGTCATGAGGTTACAGATTGTGCTGGAATACAATTGTGCTGCTGCTGATGGCCCACAGCGCCTCATGGTTGCCCAGCTTAGAGCTGCTAGATCTGTTCTGAATCTATCCCTTTTAGCACGGTGGTAGTGCCACACAACACGTTGGATGGTGTCCTCAGTGCAAAGACGGGACTTTGTCTCCACGAGGACTGTGCGGTGGTCACTCCGACCAATACTGTCACGGACAGATGCATTTGCGACAGGTAGATTGGTGAGGATGAAGTCAAGTAAGTTTTTCCCTCATGTTGGTTCGCTCACCACCTGCCGCAGGCCCAGTCTGGCAACTATGTCCTTCAGGACTCGGCCAGCTCGGTCATTAGTGGTGCTACCGAGCCACTCTTGGTGATGGACATTGAAGTCCCCCACCCAGAGTACATTCTGTGCCCTTGCTACCCTCAGTGCTTCCTCCAAGTGGTGTTCAACATGGAGGAGGACTGATTCATCAGCTGAGGGAGGCCGTAAGTGGTAATCAGCAGGAGGTTAACTTGACCATGTTTGACCTGATGCCATGAAATTTCATGGGGTCCGGAGTCAATGTTGAGGACTCCCAGGGCCACTCCCTCCTGACTGTATATCACTGTACCGCCACCTCTGGTCGGTCTGTCCTGCCGGTGGGACAGGACATACCCAGGGATGGTGATGGAAGAGTCTGGGACGTTGGCTGAAAGCTATGATTCTGTGAGTATGGCTATGTCAGGCTGTTGCTTGACTAGTCTGTGGGACAGCTCTCCCAATTTTGGCACAAGTCCCCAGATGTTAGTGAGGAGGACTTTGCAGGGTCGACTGGGCTTGGTTTGCCTTTGTCGTGTCCGGTGCCTAGTGGTCCAATGCCGGGTGGTCAGTCCTGATCATCCCAGAGTACTAAAAGAGGTCGCCATCGAAATAGTGGATACACTGGTTGTCATCTTCCAATATTCTAGATTATGGAACAGTTCCTGCAGATTGGAAGGTGGTAAATGTAACCCCACTATTTAAAAAAGGAGGGAGACAAAACAGGGAACTTCAGACCGGTTAGCCTAACATCAGTAGTAGGGAAAATACTAGAGTCTATTATAAAGGATGTGATAACAGGACACTTAGAAAATATCAATGGGATGAGACAAAGTCAACATAGATTTATGAAATGGAAATCATGTTTGACAAACCTACTGGAGTTTTTTGAGGATGTAACTGGTAGAATAGATAAGGGAGAACCAGTGGATATTGTTTATTTGGATTTTCAGAAGGCCTTTGATAAAGTCCCACATAAGAGGTTAGTGTGCAAAATTAAAGCACTTGGGATTGGTAGTAATATACTGGCATGGATTGAAAATTGGTTAACAGAAAGGAAACAGAGAGTAGGAATAAATGGGGTGTCTTCGGGGTGGCAGGCAGTGACTCGTGGGGTACCGCAGGGATCAGTGCTTGGGCCCCAGCTATTTGCAATATATATCAATGATTTGGATGAGGGAACCAAATGTAATATTTCCAAGTTTGCTGATGACACAAAACTAGGTGGGATTGTGAGTTGTGAGGAGGATGCAAAGAGGCTTCAAGATGATTAGACACGTTGAGTGAGTGGGCAAATACATGGCAGATGCAGTATAACGTGGATAAATGTGAAGTTATCCACTTCGGAAGGAAAAATAGAAAGGTAGAGTATTATTTAAATGGTGATAGATTGGGAAATGTTGATGTACAAAGGGACCTGGGTGTCCTTGTACACCAGTCACTGAAAGCAAACATGCAGGTGCAGCAAGCAGATAGGAAGGTAAATGGTATGTTGGCCTTCATTGCAAGAAGATTTGAGTACAGGAGCAAGGATGTCTTACTGCAGTTATACAGGACCTTGGTGAGACCACAGCTGGAGTATTGTGTGCAGTTTTGGTCTCCTTACCTAAGAAAGGATATACTTGCCATAGAGGGAGTGCAGCGAAGGTTCACCAGGCTGATTCCTGGGATGGCAGGAATGTCGTATGAGGAGAGGTTGGGTCAACTAGGCCTATATTCACTCAAGTTAAGAAGAATGAGAGGGGATCTATTGAAACATATAAAATTCTGACAGGGCTAGACAGACTGGATGCAGGATGTTTCCCCTGACTGGGGGATCCAGAACGAAGGGTCACAGTCTCAGGATACGGGGTAGGACATTTAGGACTGAGATGAGGAGAAATTTCTTCACTCAGAGGGATGAGAGCCTGTGGAATTCTCTACCACAGAAGGCTGTGGAGGCCAAGTCACTGAATATATTTAAGACGGAGCTAGATAGATTTCTGGACACAACAGGCATTAAGGGATATGGGGAGAGAGCGGATCAGCGATGATCATATTGAATGGCGGAGCAGGCTCGAAGGGCCGAATGGCCTACTCCTGCTCCTATTTTCTATGTGTCTATGAAACTAGGCTGCACATCAGTGACTCGGGGAAGGGAAACAAGGCTGCACATCTGTGGCAGTGATTCCAAACTGGGGCAATATGCTTGCTCAGCCTCCTCAGGCACACCTTTGATTTCAAAGCTGGGCCAGGCGGGCCCATTAGCCTTGATAGGTAACCATGTTGGGGTATCCATGACTGATCATTATGGATGTGCCAAGTCAACCCAGCAAGTTGGTTGGGAAATTTCTTGCCAAATTAAATGATGGATCGGTCATCTATTGATGATATTATTTCGCATCACATGTCACGCGGGTCACCAACTGGAAGTGATGTCCACTGACCGTCACAGCTGACCTCAGGTCCTAGAATATAGGGATCTTCTCTGCCATGAGGAGAGCCGGGGATCATGAGAGATGGAGATGTACGATCCATCATACAATGCTCTGAAGGAGCATGCTACATTGATGATGATGCAGCACTTGTGCAGTAATGAAAACTCAGAAGACAAATCAACATGCCCAGAAAACTGAAAATCTTGAGCTTTTGGCCAATTATCACAAGAGAAATAGAATCAAGTCAGGAGAGGTCACTGAACTGGAACACCCTGTTGCAATGTACCAGATCACTTTGCTCACTCCACTCCACATCTCTTCTTGTTTAGCAGGGGAAATGGTGAATTGATGAAGCTGAGTGGGGGATGGCAGGGGAGGGGGTGGGGTGCCCCCTTGCTTTTGTGTAATATGTATAGAACTCATTAGTGCCTGTGATGCATTGGATATGAATCACTTTATTACTGCAGTTCCTGTGCTCTCTGACACATTCATTTATCAGTTACTCACTAAATGGATTAATAGACAACATCATTGCTGTGACTACACACAGAACACTGAATGTCACATTATAAAGAGCCTGAAAATACTGCTGCAGCTACTTACATTTAAGAAATCACATCTCTACTAATGACTGTTGTATACAATCTAGCAGGTCTGTGCTGGAGGAGAAATGCATAGCAGATTGAAGCATAGAGCCAGCTCTGGGGAGTGTGCCCCCAGAGTAATATATTTGGTTAGATCGCAAATGTAAAGTTAATGCGAGATGTTTACCCTGATGAACTTACTACATTCTCCTTTCAGTTTGGTAGACCACCTTTGAGCTTTCCATCACCAGTGCAGGAGTGAGGTTCAGTAGTGATGGGAGATCGGAGAGGTTTGCTACAGAATGTACTGCTGATGCTGCCTCCCTTTGGCAGCCTGTACTTTGTGCCCAGCACACAGACCCACTGTTGATGTACAAACTGCACGCCCATTAGTAACCTGCTGCTGGATGTACTCACTGTGACTGGAGCAGTGTGCAGGACGGGAGCCCTCATCTTGTTGAGCGTACGTGCCCTCTTCTTGCCAGCGAGAAGAATCGTGGGATGAAGCGACAGTTGCCATTTTCATCTGCTGGCACAAGTGAGTCTCCTGGTGCCGATAACTCAGTCCTTCTAAAGGCTCCTCTGAATCTTCATCTGAAAAGCAGAGTGGAGAGAACAGGCCCAATTGACTCCAGTTCATTATGTTCTGTGCTCTCCCACCTGCTCACCTAGTGCTTATTTAAAGTAATGGCACCAATATACCACCTGCATCACACATTAAGACAGTGCCAATATGTTTCTTGTGTGACACTCGTTCCATCTCCTCAAATTGCTCCAGCCATCAGTACCTCAATCCAGAGTCAGATAGCTCAATATCTTTTCTGCAGACACAGCCCAGGGTTGGAAGGACTGAATCTGCTAGACTTTTCAGTTCAAGTTAATTGCTCTGGAAAGGGATTCAAACAAATACACTGAACAAATACCAGTTTTATCAGGAAGTGTGCACTGAGATGAAAATGTTACATCTTTTAAAAATGGTTGTAACAAGAATGCCCAAAGGGTCACTGATGGGACATATAGCATAAAAGCACAAAATACATTAGTTCATTCTGAAGGAAGGAAAAGAAAGAACTTGCATTTATATAGCGCCTTTCACGGCATCAGGACGTCCCAAAGTGCTTACAGCCAATTAAGTACTTTTGAAGCACTGTTGTAATGTAGGAAAGGTAGCAGCTAATTTACTCACAGCAAGGTCCCACAAACAGCAATGTGATGATGACGAGATAATCTGTTTTTTTTTTAAAGTGATGTTGGTTGAGGGATATCTATTGGCCAGGACACCAGGGAGAACTCCACTGCCCTTCTTCGAATAGTACCATGGGGTCTTTTTATGTCCACCTAAGAGGGCAGATGGGGCTTCGGTTTAACGTCTCATCTGAAAGACGGCACCTCCAACAGTGCAGCACTCCACTGGAGTGCTAGCCTAGATTTTGTGCTCATGTCTCTGGAGTGAGACTTGAATTCACAACCTTCTGACTCAGAGGCAAGTGATACACCCACTGAGCCATAGCTGACACTAATTCTGAGAACCTGGTCTGCACTGACCGTCTTTAGGATGGATTTCACTTGAATGTTTGTAGAATTTCTTGAAATGTATGATTACCTCTGGGGTCAGACTGAAGGATCTATGTCCCTGCTGTCTATTGGTGATAAGGCTACATGAAAGAGGCTTGATGCAGTTTCCAGTCAACAATGGTCCAATGCACCAAAATGCTCACAAATGGGGACATCTCACTTCGAGAGGCCGAACGAATGGCTGATGTGAGAAATGGAGCCATCACAGCAGAGTGGTCTTGAGGTTTGGATTATCACTTTGGCTTAGTTGGTTACGATCTTTCCTCGGAGTCTGAAGGTCGTGGGTTCAAGCCCCGCTCCAGGACTGGAGCCCATAATCTAGGCTGACATTTATGTGCAGTACTGAGGAAGCACAGCATTTTCTGAGGTGCTATATTGCCCAAGAGACATTAACGTCCATCTGAACAGACAGACTGTTTAATGATCCTACGGCATTATTTGAAGAGAAGTAGGGAATTCTCTCAGTGCCCTGGCCAACGTTCCTCCCTCATTTGATAGTACCAAAATCCAGACTAACGCATTATGCATGTTTGAGGGACTGGCTGTATGTAATTAGCTGCTGCATTTATCTACATTTGAGTAACTGTACTTCAAAAGCAATTTATTGGTTGTGAGGTGCTGCAGAGATCCTGAGGATGTGATATGGCAGTACATAAATGCAAGTTCTTTCTCTTTATTTTTCCTTAAGGTTTATTGGTAAGGCAGTGCAGTGGGAAATTTACTTTGCACCTAACCACACCAGACCTAACCTGGGAGCACCTGATTTAGACGCTGGGTAGCAAAATATATCCCTTGGGACTATTGGGGGGGGGGGGGGCGTAAGTTACACAGACACTGCGGGCACCTGGGGAGACCGAGCAGCGAGCAGGACCAGACACACAGACACTGCGGGCCCTGGGGAGAACGAGCAGGGCCAGACACACAGACACTGCGGGCCCCTGGGGAGAACGAGCAGGACCAGACACACAGACACTGCAGGCCAAGGGGAGAATGAGCAGGACCAGACACACAGACTCTGCAGGCCCCAGGGAGAACGAGCAGGGCCAGACACAGCAGTCCCTAGGAAGAACGAGCAGGACCAGATACACAGACACAGTAGGCCCCAGGGAGAACGAGCAGGGCCAGACACAGCGGGCCCCGGGGAGAACGAGCAGGACCAGACACAGCGGGCCCCGGGGAGAACAAGCAGGACCAGACACAGCAGTCCCTGGGAAGAACGAGCAGGACCAGACACAGCGGGCCCCGGGGAGAACGAGCAGGGCCAGACACAGCGGGCCCCGGGGAGAACGAGCAGGGCCAGACACAGCGGGCCCCGGGGAGAACGAGCAGGGCCAGACACAGCGGGCCCCGGGGAGAACGAGCAGGGCCGGACACAGCGGGCCCCGGGGAGAACGAGCAGGGCCGGACACAGCGGGCCCCGGGGAGAACGAGCAGGGCCGGACACAGCGGGCCCCGGGGAGAACGAGCAGGGCCGGACACAGCGGGCCCCGGGGAGAACGAGCAGGGCCGGACACAGCGGGCCCCGGGGAGAACGAGCAGGACCGGACACAGCGGGCCCCGGGGAGAACGAGCAGGACCAGACACAGCGGGCCACAGGGAAAACGAGCAGCACCAGACACAGCGGGCCCCGGGGAGAACGAGCAGGACCAGACACAGCGGGCCCCGGGGAGAACGAGCAGGACCAGACACAGCGGGCCCCGGGGAGAACGAGCAGGACCAGACACAGCGGGCCCCGGGGAGAACGAGCAGGACCAGACACAGCGGGCCCCGGGGAGAACGAGCAGGACCAGACACAGCGGGCCCCGGGGAGAACGAGCAGGACCAGACACAGCGGGCCCCGGGGAGAACGAGCAGGACCAGACACAGCGGGCCCCGGGGAGAACGAGCAGGACCAGACACAGCGGGCCCCGGGGAGAACGAGCAGGACCAGACACAGCGGGCCCCGGGGAGAACGAGCAGAACTTTTCAAATAGACTTTTTTTTTGATATTTTACTCATTGAGCGAGAGTGGTTATGTATTTAGTAGGTCAGCACATTGGACTAAAAAATTAATCCTTGAAAGTCTGAGGCAGCCAAAAAGATACTTTAAGGGAATGTCCACTCTTATCACCCATAAATACATCTGGTATTACATTGAGTGGTGAGCAACAGATTGCAAAACCACTGCTTCACTTAGGGAATTTGGCTGCTTGTCAGGCACCCACTCAAGCCTTACCTTTACGAAGCTACATCAACTCCCCTATTTTATTGAAGTTCTATATATCCATTGCTGTCATCTTTTTTAAGAAAAAGCTCTATGGGTGAGTAAAGCACCAATAATCTAATCATTTCCTTATCAAAGGATACTGTTAGTTACTGCATTCCAGTCATTGGAGCACACACCTCAGACAGGTGTTGTGATCTCTAACCTTGTGATGAAACGAGGTCAGCGAGACATTAATGAGGGCATAAATTTAAGAAAATCACAAAAAGAATTTAAAAAGGTGAGAAAAAAATTCTTCACACAGAGTGGTCGGAATGTAGAATTCCCTGTCACAAATCATTGTCGAAACAGGGACTGTAAACTCTTTTAAGAGAGAGTTAAATAGTTGCTTGAAAACGAGGAAGTGATGGGTATGGGGAGTGAGTAGGATAGTGGGATCAGGCTAGGTGGCTCATGTGGAGAAAAACCCTGACACAGAATTGATGGGCCTAATGGACTTTGCCTTTTCTGGAACATTCCATGGCTCTATGGCCCTTCAAATAAAAGGTAAACACCCGATTTGGAACTAACCCAGCCTGATTTCCCACTCTGATTCATTATTTTGTTCTAATCTTTTGGGCCTCTTTCCTCCTCCCCTACCCGATTTACCACTAGTTAGAAAAGGAAGATTATTTTCTGCATAACATTTTTTTAAAACAATGAAAAGTTAATTGGAACAATTTTATAAAAACCTGCTTGCTGCAAAGCGGCAAGTAATTTTCAGAAATTGTTTCCAACCCTCACTGGAACACAGAGCAAACTAAAACATCCATCCAGGTCTCACTGCCAGCTAGCACTAAACTCAACCGCTGCCTAACTACAGCACAAAACAGTTCCAAACAGTCCTGCCTGCTGTAGCAACACGCTGTGCAATGGAACAGTGGGGCACAGGCCCAAATTCCATCACTCCTCACGAAGCACGCATTTGATCGTGTCTATGCCAGAGAGAAGAGCAGAGCTGGGGCCAGATGTTGCACCTACAAGTGTGGCCTGGCAGCTCACCCTGGTGGGCTGATCTCATCCATTGCTGGCCGCAGGCTCCACAGCAGCTTTAGTGGCAGCTGAGGCAGAAATGGTGCATGGCAACGAATAAGAAGAGAATGAATGGGAAAAATGAATCAGGAAACATCCCCCATTTCACTAAAAAAACAGGGTCCCCTGCTGGCTCAGTGAGTAAGTACACTGCAGCTATGGCACTGAGCCACAGAGACCAGAAGGCTGCCGACTTTGATTCAATCGTTGCTCTGTGCTGAGTTAGCTGATCTCAACCAGGGAAGCATTTGGGGAGCTCCAAGTAACCTGAACATGCAAGGGCTGGCTGGTGGTGGGGAAAAATCAAGGAAGTTGGGCTTAGTCTCTGGAAAAGAGGCGGCTTCGAGGTAAATGAACATAAGTTCAAAATTATGATGGGAATTGTTCAAAGTTGATCATATTTTCATGTTCAAGAATCAAAGATGTAGTTTAAAAATAAGGAACTGAGGAATGGATTGTGGCAGAATGATTTCACACAAAGGATAATAGACAGATGGAACAAATTGCCAGAAACAACTCTGAAATGAGGGGGTTGAGGGATATGGTTGGAGTACAGTGTTCAGGAAAGTGGGGTAGAGATCAACTAAAGAGCGAGCTGAGCCTAAAGACTTTCTCCTGTTCTTAAACTTTCCAGTTTTCACATGTTGAACAGGCTGCTGACATTCACCCTTAGGGTCACCCATGAACTGGTCATGTTTGGGTGAGGTACTGGAGGGTGTAGCAACATCTGGGAACCAAACCCCTGTATGAGTCACTGCCTTCACGGGAGGAGAGCAAAGTGGAGGGAAAAAATGGAAACAAAACTTCCCTTCCCCTCCCTCAAACCTACATGTTGTCCTTTCTGAAAATTAAGTCTACTGAGGAATAAAAGCACATTCTTTGAAACCATCTTTCTCATTGCTGTTACATACAGGCACCAACTCCATACTTACTGTATCTGTATCCTATCCCACTACAAGTCCTGCATGCCCATTGCCCCTGTCATCCCTCCCCAATATTATTCCAGTTCCTCAACACCTGCAATTTAAAATTCGCAACCTTGTGTTCTAGTTCCCCCATGACCTTGCCCCTTCCTAATTCTGTGATCTCCTCCAGCCCTACAAACATCCCCAAACTCTCCATCCCTCTGATTCCAGCTTCTTGTGCACTCCTCCCTCCCTCCCAACTCCCACTTCAGCTTCCTGGTCTATGGAATTATCCCCCCAGACCCTCCACCATTCCCGCTCCCTCTCCTCCTGGAAGACCCTTCTTAAGCCCCACCTCTTTGACCAAGCTTGTGGTCTCCCCTCCTAATCTTTCCTCCTTTGGCTTAATCTCCGTTTTTTCTTACATTCTGTGAAGCACCTTGGGGTGTTTTTCTTCTTAAAGGCACTGTATAAATGCAAATTGTTGTTTTAAGCAGCAGTAAAGTTTACCTTGTGTGAGATATGACATGCTGGACAGTGTCTCTGTTGGACCAGCAGTTTGGGGCTCGACGTCCCGTGGTGTCAACATTGGTGTAACTTCGGCACCTCGCAAGTCCCCCTGGGCAGTGTGGCTTAACCTCGTTTTAGATTGCGAGTCACTTGGCCTGGTGTTTTCAAGCAACACGATGCTTGGCGTAGTCGAAGTGGGAGCAGTTGGGGCGACGGTGCTGGGCGTGGAAGGGAAGAAACTTTCCTTACAGTCCCTGGAGTACTTCGGCGTGGTTGGTGTCTCTCCTGACTGCAAGAAAGGGTATTGAACAAAAAATAGCTTTAGACCTTTTGTTGCAGTATTCAAAATATGCCCCACACCCAGCTGTTGTGGGATGATTTGTCAGATTGTCCCATCTCCTTCTAGGAAGTGTCTATTGCTCTGCCTGTCACCTCCATGGGATGGCAAGGCCAAGGCTTTGAAGGAGGTGCCAGGACTCTCAATGCTCCTGTTTATTTTAGATTAAAGCTCCCCCCTCTCTTTAGGTTTGTGGGGTATCCTGAGGTTGTGAAAGACGCTATATAAATGCAAGTTCGTTCTTTCTTCTAGCATTGCTCTGTAGCTTCTTGCTATGAAGCGTACAAAGCAGCATGTAGCAGGCCCTCTCATTTCATGCTGAACCCTTTCACTCCCCCGTCCTTGGTCTCCAGTTCGTATGTCTATCCCTCTGCACTCTTGATGTGGACAAACCAGAATCCAACCAATTGCAAGAGTACAAATGCACTGCCCAGAGCTTTCAAACTTGCCAATGCTGGGCCCATACACACGCCACAAGATAGGTCCTGATCTTTCACACACTAAAACATCAATCTCAGTGGTGGGGAAATGCACTGAGGAGTTCAGCCACCTGTCAACTAAAACCCTTCTAATGGCTGACTTGAGGGGAGCTGGGAAAGGTCTGTCCAACTACTGACTTCACTGGGGACAGGGCATGACCTTGGGTAAAGGTCAGGAAGAGATTAAATACATTGAAGAGGAGGAAGGTGATCATCACAAAGAAATGCAAACATTTCAATGTTAACATTGTACAGTAAAGTTTGATTCAAAAATGTGTGAACACTAAACATTCACAATCACCGATCATAACAAGCTCAGACACTTACCACAAGGAGGGCAGATCAAGGGACAAGTTACAGAGAGGGTGGACATTTATCACAGGGAGGGCAGATCAAGGGACAAGTTACAGAGAGGGTGGACATTTATCACAGGGAGGGGAGGTCAAGGGACAAGTTACAGAGAGGGTGGACATTTATCACAGGGAGGGGAGATCAAGGGACAAGTTAGAGAGAGGGTGGACATTTATCACAGGGAGGGGAGGTCAAGGGACAAGTTACAGGGAGGGTGGACATTTATCACAGGGAGGGGAGGTCAAGGGACGAGTTACAGAGAGGGTGGACATTTATCACAGGGAGGGGAGGTCAAGGGACGAGTTACAGAGAGGGTGGACATTTATCACAGGTAGGGGAGATCGAGGGACAAGTTACAGAGAGGGTGGACATTTATCACAGGGAGGGGAGATCGAGGGACAAGTTACAGAGAGGGTGGACATTTATCACAGGTAGGGGAGATCGAGGGACAAGTTACAGAGAGGGTGGACATTTATCACAGGGAGGGGAGATCGAGGGACAAGTTACAGAGAGGGTGGACATTTATCACAGGGAGGGGAGATCGAGGGACAAGTTACAGGGAGGGTGGACATTTATCACAGGGAGGGGAGATCGAGGGACAAGTTACAGAGAGGGTGGACATTTATCACAGGGAGGGGAGATCGAAGGACAAGTTACAGAGAGGGTGGACATTTATCACAGGGAGGGGAGATCGAGGGACAAGTTACAGAGAGGGTGGACATTTATCACAGGGAGGGGAGATCGAGGGACAAGTTACAGAGAGGGTGGACATTTATCACAGGGAGGGGAGATCGAAGGACAAGTTACAGAGAGGGTGGACATTTATCACAGGGAGGGGAGATCAGAAGGCAAGTTACAGAGAGGGTGGACATTTATCACAGGGAGGGGAGATCAGAAGGCAAGTTATGGAGAGGACAGGTGCTTAATACAGGGAGGAGAGAAAATACTACAAAATGTAGCAGCAACAAAAACCTGGTGTCGTCCAGTTAACAAGTGAATATCACCGTCAGCAGTATTTATAGTTAGCCAACAATGACAAGTCATAAAACAAAGAGAGCCATATTTCATTAACAGTAAGAATCAAGAACTTATTGCTATAGCATTCCTCACATAAAAAGAGACATTCTAGAGGGAAAGGTGAACATGAAAGGGCAACCTAAGGCACAGTCAAATAGATAATCTTCTGGGAGTTTTTTTTTAAAGAGGCAGCAGTGGTTTTGAAAGAGTTCCAGAATTCAGGAGCGTAGTCTTAGAAAGATCAGCATAAGATAATGGAGTGGGGGAAAATAAGGAACAAGCAGTTACCTGGAATCCGAGAAGCAGAGTGCAGGCTAGGACGTAGAACTGGAGAAACATTTCCAAATAGGGCGGAGCAAGGCTGTGGAGGGATTTAAGAGGGAGAGGATCTTGAAGCTGATTTCCTGGGGTACAGAGAGCTGGCAAGCATGGGCTGATCGATGAGTCGTTCTTTAGGTGGTACAGGACAGGGCTGTAGAGTTCTGATTAGCTGAAGTTTGTGAAAGGTGAAGGCGGGGATGCTAATGAGAGGAACTTGAGAAATCAATCCTCAGGGTGTTAAAGGCACAGTTGAGGGGGTGAGATGGGTGTAACCGGATATTGTTCTGGGGATAGAAGAATGGGGACTTTCCAATGGGCTCGATGTGGAGTAGAAAATTCAGCTGAGGGCTGAAAAGAACAGCATGGTTGTAAATCACGGGAATCAGTCTCGGCCAACGGCCAAGGAGGTCGATGGAGCCAGTGAGAGAGGCATGTAGGTGGTGCCATAAGCTGATCAGGGTGGCTTTAGTTTTGCAACAGATGTTGTAGGAAGTTTCAACTTATCCACAAATTGGTGTTGGCAGACAATTGGGTTGCATAGCAACAGCATTGGAGTCAATGGCAATGGTGGAAAGATAGAGTTGGATGTCAGCAGCCTACATATGGAGACTGATTTTAAGTTTTGTTTTATAGTACTCCTGATGCTTTCATTCACACTGCACAGGATTAGCCTAAGAAACCAGTCCAAACTTTCCCCAGCTCTACCTCCCTGCCCATCACTTGCTGACAATTGGAGGAACACACAGTTCTTGTTCTACATATTTATCCTCACATGAACATTGTGTAGAGACTGAGCATGTTCCAACCCTTCCCTACCAACTTTACACAATTAATTCCACCAGCTTTAAGCTTCTTTAAAAGCTTCATGCATAGAACTTTATCAAATACCTTTTGATAAATTCAAGCAAGTTATTAGTAGTTTTCGCCTCTTAGTTTAGTTACTCCCCCATGGAAATTCCATCTATTGTTTTATATTAATTTAAAACTTTAAAAAATGTGTTACTCTGGATTTTTAAATTTATTGTCATAAATGTGAATAACTGTTCTCACTCAAGAGGAATCAGCACAGCATAAATAGAATTATTTAATGCTGATACACTGTGAAATCTACCTGTGATAGTAAACAGGCTGACTGACATGTAACACTTATTAATAACTAATTCTAAAAAGAACACTGGTGTCAGCAGTAACAAGTGAAACCATCACGAGACATTTGGAAACAGGCCAGTGAGGGCTCCCCTGGTGGTTGGTGCGGGACTAAACCAGACAGATCAGAAAATCCCAGGTATGACTCTCGGTCTGTGCTGAGTTCACTGATCTCAGTCAGACCAATAGCTGAAGTGGGTTGGGAGGGGGAGGGGGAAGAGGTTAATTAGCTAGGATCTCCACTCCCAATTGCTATCCAGTGATGCTTGCTGGAGTGCATGTATGGATATCAGGAGAGGACATGATTGGATTCAGCTGCAACGCCCTTCACAGTCAAATAGCTGTTAGATAATAGCAAATTCTGAAGCTCCCTTCACACAGTACTACCCCCATCTTTGATTACCAGAAAACCTCAGCACAGAAACAGCTCACAACAGAGAAGCTGTCCAAATTAACAGATCTCCATGACATGGTGGCAATTGCAGACTCAAGACTGAGACTGCTAATGCTTCACACCATATCCACCATCCTCTTTAGTCACCTCTGTTTATTTACTTGTTCCAGAGTCTTACTAACTCTACAGGAAACATTTGTCTTTAGGGGATGCTATGACATAGAAACACACATTCAGTCGATTTACACACAAGTGAAACACAACATTTGGATGCAGTAACAATCTGAAGCTCTGGCAAATATCACTGCAATACCTTCAGTCCTGTAACATACAACACCCAAAATAAAACTAGATCCCTCCTCTGTCCATTTGAATTCTCATCCCACACATTATCTGGTCAAACTCAGACATTAGGATGAATTGGAGGACATGAAAGAGATGTTCTGGAGCTGGGTTTCCGCAGACTGTAAAATCCCATTCCCACTTACTGCTATATAACCCACCTCCTTCCTTCAGTTTGTCCAGCTGGCTGATCTGAGACTTGAGAGGAGCAGCAGCATCCTTACATTCTTGGCACAGCTTCCCGATCTCCTGGTCCCTTTTTCGAATGAGACAGGATGCCAAGGCTACATGTAAATCTATTATATCCAGAGTACACCTCCAGAAAAAGATGACTGGTTGCCATGGTGCCCCCTTTCAATGAAACTGTTAACAAAATGGATATACTCAACCAGACACGTGGCTCAGAGGCTCTTTAGCTTTTCTCTCTCAGAATCATTAAACCCCCTCAACAATTTACACAGCAACTCTCAGGAAAATCACGTGGCAGGGCACTTGTATTATATTCATTTTTATAAAAGGAAATGCATGAATCAGAAATTGCAGCTCAGAGAGGAGGGATTGTCCGCGGCTAAACTGCCACAAATCTGTACTCAGACCCTCTCTATTTAAAAAAAAATTCATCCTCAAGGGACGATTTTCCTGGGGTAGCATCCCTGGAATGTGTAAAGAGATCTGTTCAGTTTCATGGTATTCCTAGCCACAACAGGCAATTCTCTCTCCAATTTCTGGGAAAGTGCCTGAAATCAGCCTGTTTATGCTGATGTTGGTGATAAGAAAACAATGGAAGCATTGGGTTCCTATAGTTTAGGCACATCATGCAAAATCTCCTCAGGTGAAAAGTCCAACAGCATGAAATACAGCGAGCAACACATAATTATGCATTATTCAAAGTCCATTTTTCTCATGCAGATTCTGTACACTGAACCCCACATGGTGAAATGCAACACATGACTATTTTAATATTAATATTTCTAGTGACAACTGGAACTTGTGATGCAGGCATTGAAAGCTGAAACCCCTAAACATTTCAACAACACGCTGCCAAGCATCACTCCAACCACTGAAACTATATGAAGTGCTCTCCCTGGAAGCTGTTTAAGCTGCACCATGTACTCATCCAGGGAGCTGTTGTGCACCAAGGTCTGAATTGGCAACAAGCATGGACGCAGTTGAACTCTCTGCATAAAGCCCATTCCACACTCAATTAAAGAGACATAAGCAATCCCAACTAGTCCATATGTAAAAAGAACCCCATCTCTGATTGCAGAAGGTTGGGGTCACTTATGGAGTTGAACCCAGGATCTAACGAGATCAAGTCAGTCTGAAATGTAGTTAAATCTGAGGGCATTTAAAAGGGTGCATGTGTTATAGTTGCGTAGTGTGCCGGCGGACGTGACCAACATTACAAGTTTGATCTCACTCACGCTACACAAGCTCCCAAGCAAACCAAACACAAGCTCATTAACATCAATTTAACAAGTCAACAGCACCTCAATGGGAGATTCATGCTGGAACAGATCCAGCAAAACCAGGGGCAGCATGCTCCCAAAAGAGACATTGTACTGCCCTAGTGTGAACTTGTCCACTTTATGTTCTGTGTTCTAGAGTCAGAACTTTTTTTTGAGAGATGTCGAGTCATCAATACAAATCTCATGCTGCCTCTGGGAGGAGTGTTGTGAAGGCCAGCTACCTGCCCTCAAGGATGGAAGAGAGATTGAGCAGAGTCACTCCTTGTTGCTCTTATGCAACTCCCAGTTGCTGGTTTCAAAGTAATGCTAACAAAGTGCTGAAATTATTTTAAGGTGATGCTGTCAGTGGCAAATGTTGCAAAAATTGAGGCCCCTCTTCTATTTACTAACCAAAAAAGACAATTTACTGGGTGACAATGTCCCTTTAACAGGTATACTATAAACAGCTGCTAGTGGGTTAAACACAGCACAAGGTTTTAAAAAAGCTTAAAATCATTGGTTTGATTATATGGATGGAGCCTCTTAGACACATAGGCTGAAGTGACTCACTGAGAAAAGTGCCTTTGGGAAATGCTGTACACATTTTGGACAGCCTGCAGAGGGATGTTCTGAAGGTTTACGTGCCTGACATGAGAAATACACAATCTCCAGGAGAGGCACTTTCACTACTTTGTCATTCTGGTGATGTTTTTAAGTGTCAATCACTGCCCTCAGTTCCCAGTCTCTTCATAAACAGCATGTCTGGCTTCAGTCAGATATTTCCCAGTGTGCCCTTTCAACAGCTCCCCCCTCCTCTTCATTATCCTAACTGATTTAGTGGCAATGAATTCTACTCTTGTGGACAAGAGAATCACTGTAAAAAAAAAATGCAACTTTCTTTAATGATTTCTACAGTGAGTTTCTCCATCAGGACCTCTATTAAAATTCAAACAGCTACAAAAAAATGACTGATTAGCTAGCTTTAAATATTGCATTCCTTGTGCTTTGAATGTTCAAGCTCCACATTGAAACGAATAGTCCATCACCCAAACAGCAGGGTGCTGTTCCTTTAAAAGTCCGCACTATATATTCATTTTGGGAATGTGCTTCAATTCAATGAAGAAAGGGGGCAGTAGAGAGACAAGGTTGATGTATAAGGAAAATAAACACATGAATAGCACACCAGTTCAGAGAAAGAAGAGGGGCAAAGATAGCGTGTTACGACGCCATTTGACTGCATGCAAGACCATACCAAACACCTAAATTTCTCACTTATTCAGTGAACCTCCTATCAATATCTTATGTCAAAGCAGTTTAGGAGGAGGAGATACAAGCCCTCATGATTTAATATATGAAACCAGCCTGCAAGACTCATCACCCTGAGCTGTCAATAGAGTTTGTAAATAACTATTTGCATACTGATCTACGATATGGATATACCGCAAGTAGGGCAAGCCTCAACATGTCCTGGCTAAGGAACAACATGGAGAGCAGCATTTCACTACCCTAAAGTTTTGTGAAGCTGCTTTGATTAAATCAATGGTTTTTGCCACAGAATACAAGGCTTTTTAACAAAAGGAAACAAACTCTCTGAGGAAGAGGTGGCACTGGTGGGTATCCAGGCAGGTGAGGTCACAAAGGTAGGTTTTAAGGAGCACCTTAAAGGAAGATAGAGGGGTTTCGGGAGGGAATTCCTGAGATAAGGGCCTCGGCAGTTGAAGGCACTGCCGCCAATGGTAAGGTCAATATTGAGCCACAATAGCGAGGTAATCCCGCCACTTTATAAACCATTGGTGCGACGCACTTAGAAGAGCGTGTACAGTTCTGGTCACCACAGTACAAGAAGGATATTGTAGTTATTAAAAGGATGTAGAAGAGGACAACCAGATGATTGAGGGGGTAGTGGGATTGGATTATGAGGAGTGATTATGTAAATTGGGTATGTTCTCACTGGAAAAGAGGTTTGGAGGTGTTGTGATTGCTGTTTTTAGGATTCTAAAAGGGACTAGATAATGTAGACCATGACAAGCTAGTTCACCTTGTCCAGAAGAGTAGAACCAGAGGACACGGCCTGCGCTTGAAGGGGGTAAATTCAAAATTAATCTGCAGAAACAATATTTCAGTGAACAAGTGGTCAATCCATGGAACAGACTCCCTAGGGAGATGGTGGAAGCAGATAGTATTGATTCACTCAAATGCAAATTAAGTGGGATGCAGTATATGAGTCATTTGAGACATGATATATGGTAAATGTAGCATGCTTGGGAGGAACAGGTGATGGGACAGAATCAGAACTGGAGATAGAAGGCAGAAAATTAGTAAGTGACTTAAGCAAGGCAGAGGAAACAAAGATTAGAAAATAAACAGCAAAGGGGTTTGGCAGTGCTTAAAGGTATATACCTCAATATACACGTGGCAGTACGATATCTTAGCTATTACAGAAACATGGCTTAAAGAGGGGCAGGAATGGCAGCTCAAAGTTCCTGGTTACAGGGTTTTCAAACGAGATAGAGAACCATAGAAAAAATACAGCACAGAAGGGGGCCATTCGGCCCATCATGTCCGCGCCGGCTCGAAGAACAACCAGGTGCCCATTCTAATCCCACCTTCCAGCACCTGGTCCGTAGCCCTGCAGCTTACAGCACTTCAGGTGCAGGTCCAGGTACTTTTTAAAAGAGTTGAGGGTCCCTGCCTCTACCACCAATTCGGGCAGTGAATTCCATACACCCACCACCCTCTGGGTAAAAAAGTTTTTCCTCATGTCCCCTCTAATCCTTCCACCAATCAGCTTAAATCTATGTCCTCTAGTTCTTGAACTCTCCGCTAGGGGAAACAGGTACTTCCTGTCTACTCTATCTAGGCCTCATAATTTTGTACACCTCAATCAGGGGATAAAAAAGGAGGGGGGGGCTGGCAATTTTGGTTAAGGAAACAAAAATCCAGCTGTGAGGGGGGATGATATGTTAGAAGGATCATCAAATGAGGCCATATGGGTTGAGCTAAAGAACAAAAAAGGGGCAGTCACACTACTGGGAGTGTACTATAGACCCCCAGTCAGAGGGAGATAGAGGAGTAAATATGTAGGCAAATTTCTGAGAAGTGAAAGAACAATAGGGCAGTAATAGTAGGGGATTTCAACTATCCTAATATTAACTGGGATACAATCAGTGTGAAGGGTATCGAGGGCCCAAAATTCTTAAATTGCATTCAGGAGAACATTTTTAGCCAGTATGTAGCAAGTCCAACAAGAGGGGCGGGGGGGGG
The DNA here is from genome assembly GCF_035084215.1 of Heptranchias perlo. Lineage (NCBI taxonomy): Eukaryota > Metazoa > Chordata > Chondrichthyes > Hexanchiformes > Hexanchidae > Heptranchias > Heptranchias perlo. The sequence continues at coordinate 4,942,224 of NC_090349.1, forward strand.
GGTGCAGTTCTGGATTTAGTTTTAGGAAATGAGGCTGAGCAGGTGGAACGAGTATCAGTGAGAGAGCATTTTGGTGGTATTGATCATAATTCAGTTATATTTAACATAGTTATGGAAAAGGACAAAGATAAAACAGGAGTAAAAGTTCTCAATTGGGGAGGGGCCAATTTTATAAAGCCGAGAAGTGATTTAGCAAAAGTGGTCTGGAAACAGTTCCTTGAAGGTAAATCAGTGTCAGAGCAGTGGGAGGCATTCAAGGGGAAGATTCAAGGGGTTCAGAGTAAACATGTTCCCACAAAGAAAAAGGGTGGGGCTGCCAAATCTAGAGCCCCCCTGGATGACGAGGAGCAAACAGGGTAAGATAAGGCAAGAAAGGGAAGTTTATGTCAGATACTGAGAGCTCAATACTAGAGAAAGCCTAGAAGAGTATAAAAAGTGCAGGGGTGAAATTAAAAAGGAAATTAGGAAAGCAAAGAGAGGGCATGAAAAAATATTGGCAAGTAAACTCAAGGAAAACCCAAAGATGTTTTATAAATACATTAAGAGCAATAAGATAACTAAGGAAAGAGTAGGGCCTATTAGAGACCAAAAAGGTTACCTGTGTGTGGAGGCGGAAGATGAGGGTATGGTTCTTAATGAATACTTTGCGTCTGTCTTCACAAAAGAGGGGGATGATGCAGACATTGTAGTTAAGGAGGAGGAGTGTGAAATATTGGATGGAATAAACTTAGTGAGAGAGGAAGTATTAAGGGTATTAGCATCTTTGAAAGTAGATAAATCGCCAGGGCCAGATAAAATGTATCCCAGGCTGTTGAAAGAAGCAAGGGAGGAAATAGCGGAGGCTCTGACCATCGTTTTCCAAACCTCACTGGATACAGGCATGGTGCCGGAGGATTGGAGGACTGCTAACATTGTACCATTGTTTAAAAAGAGAGCGATGGATAGACCGAGTAATTACAGGCCAGTCAGTCTAACCTTAGTGTGGGCAAATTATTGGAACCAATTCTGAGGGACAGGATAAACGGTCACTTAGAAAGGCACGGAGTAATCAAGGACAGTCAGCATGAATTTGTTAAGGGAAGGTCGTGTCTGACTAACTTGATTGAATTTTTTGAGGAGGTAACAAGGAGGGTAGTGCATTTGATGTAGTCTACATGGATTTTAGCAAGGCTTTTGACGAGGTCCCACATGGCAGACTGGTCAAAAAAGTACAAGCCCATGGCATCCAAGGGAGGGTGGCAAGTTGGATCCAAAATTGGCTCAGTGACAGGAAGCAAAGGGTAATGGTCGACGGGTGTTTTTGTGACTGGAAGGCTGTTTCCAGTGGGGTTCCGCAGGGCTCAGAACTAGGTCTCTTGCTTTTTGTGATAAATATTAATGATTTGGATTTCAATGTAGGGGGCAAGATTAAGAAATTTGCAAATGATACAAAAATTGGCCGTGTGGTTGATAGTGAGGAGGAAAGCTGTAGACTGCAGGAAGATATCAATGGACTGGTCAGGTGGGAAGAAAAGTGGCAAATGGAATTGAATCCAGAGAAGTGTGAGGTAATGCATTTGGGGAGGGCGAACACGGCAAGGGAATACACAATAAATGGGAGGATACTGAAAGGTATAGAGGAAGTGAGGGACCTTGGAGTGCATGTCCACAGATCCCTGAAGGTAGTAGGACAGGTCGATAAGGTGCTTAAGAAGGCATATGGAATACTTACCTTTATTAACTGAGGCATAGAATATAAGAGCAGGGAGGTTTATGCTGGAACTGTATAAAACACTGGTTAGGCCACACTTGAGTACTGTGAACAGTTCTGGTCACATTACAGGAAGGATGTAATTGCACTGGAGAGGGTACAGAGGAGATTTACGAGGATGTTGCCAGGACTGGAGAATTTTAGCTATGAGGGAAGATTGGATAGGCTGGGGTTGTTCTCTTTGGAACAGGGGAGGCTAAGGGGTGATTTAATTGAAGTATACAAAATTATGAGGGGCCTAGATAGAGTGGATAGGAAGGACCTATTTCCCTTAGCAGAGAGGTCAATCACCAGGGGGCATAGATTCAAAGTGATTGGTAGAAGGATTAGAGGGGAGCTGAGGAAAACATTTTTCACCCAGAGGGTGGTGGGGGTCTGGAACTCACTGCCTGAAAGGGTGGTAGAGGCAGAAACCCTCAACTCATTTAAAAAGTACCTGGATTTGCACCTGAAGTGCCATGTCCAACAAGGATACAGACCAAATATTGGAAAGTGGGATTAGGCTGGGAGGCTCATTTTCAGCCGACACAGACAGGATGGGCCGAATGGCCTCCTTCTGTGCCGTAAATTTTCTACGATTCTGTGTTGGACTTATGGTTCCCAAAGCTTTCCACCATTGGGGGTTTTCCTCATGTCATGTCTGGGTCTGTTGTAGATATATGAGAGAGATTAATTGTTATGATTAGACAACAACTCCATTATCATTGTATCATGCGACTACCAGATGGTAGAAGGTGAACTAGATGGACCTTGATCTCTTTTCGTCTAGCTATTCCTATGTACCATCAACACCCCATGCCATTCACTAACCCTTTGCGATGACAAAAGTTTTGGATATTTGGACACAAATTTGTTTTATAACTAATAAAGTAGAGGGACAAAAACTATATAAATCTTTTATTCCTAATCCTCAAGAGTGTGAGAAAACAATCAACCAGAAGAAAACACTGATAATGGTAAAAGAACTTTCCCTGGTGTGGAAGACAACAATACATGTCTGCTGCCTACAAAAGGGGAAAAAAAGTCAAAGATGTGCTCAAGTTCAAGGTTATGATACAGGCAGAATGAGGCCAGACCACCTGACAACAGAGGCTGCAAGTTTTCTTCAAGGCAGATATTGATAAAGCCCATGCCATCAGGACTAGAGCCTTGGGTACCCATGTTATCTGAGCAAAAACTGGAAAGAATCGAGTGCATGGACTAGCAACCTCCAGACAAAGAGACTGAATGCAAGAGAAAGATTTTTTTTTTAAAAAGAGCGAGCATGGGGGGAGGGGAGAGAGCACACACGTGGTGGGAAGGGGAAAAAGAGAATGAGAAAAGAAAACGCGAGGGTGAGCGCATGGAGTGAGAGGAGAGAGAATGGCACGAGGGAGACGTGTGTGCAGGTGAGAGAGCATGCAGGCAAGAGAATGAGAAGCAAGAGTCAAATGTGCTTAAATTGTTAAATGGCTGAACGTTGTGAAAATTTGAGAAAGTAAACAATGATAGGACCAATAGTACAAATTGATGAAACAGAGTGGTTGATAATGGGTTAAAATGTTTTCTAGGTTAGAAAAAGAAACGTTTGTCTTGTGGGAGTGAGAAGAGTCATTAGAGTAATGCCAGGCCATCATAAAGGGGATTTTGCTCAGCCGCACGGTACCAGTAATGATCTCCAGCCAGTCACGTGTGGAAGGTACCAAGAATGAAGAGGAATGCCAACTGACCATTGGGCACATGAACACCACCCAGAGCTTCCAGCCCAGATACAATTCCAGTGGTTAATTTTGGGGGTAGGGAGGGGTGGAGAAAAAATAAACCAAAGAAATTTGAAATAAGAAAATTTAAAAAAACAAACACACAGAATCAGGCACCATAATCTGCTCTGATTTCTGAGAACAATCCAGTAAACCTGCTTGCATCCACAGCATTGTATAACTTCTTTTTAAAAAAAAAGCATATGAATTTGAAGGCTTCTATCCTTGCTCATCCAGTACTGATCCTACTGCTTACACACCCACGCATGTGGTAATAAACATTATAACTCATCCAAGAAGGATTTTTGGCTTTTGTCCTGCTTTTACTTTGCTCGCTGCACACTGCCTGCCCTTCCTTACCCACCATTGGGAATCGTTAATGGTACAATGCAGTGCTTTCAGCTGGTTCTACCCTATGGCTATTCAAGTGATTGTTTCACTGGCACAGCATCCCAGTTTCATCTTAATCAGCTCCGTCACCACCTGAAATTCACATTCTGCATCAGCAGCGCCACAGCAACTAAAACAAAAACAGCGACAAAACAAGTTGCCTGCTTCATTTATCACATTTCATGAACAGGCGTGACATCTGCAAGAGCTCGATCCTATAGCTGTCTGTCGCGCTGCTCTCACTGAAATGATCCAGTTGCTGGACAAACCCTTTAAACAGCTGTAGTGACAGGATTGCAAGAGCCCAGTGTTTGCATCTAAACCTACTCAATATTTCATTTTTGGAGCTCATGGAGATAGTTTCCTGGCAATACGTGAAAAGAGAAGACATTAGCGTTTTACCTACTCTGCACCCAGCATTAATATGTTCAAATTTTCATTAAAAAGCTATTTCAAAGAAAAAGTGTTCTTATAATTAGATACAAAAAGGTCAAGACTAGTTTAAAAGCAGCTCTCATTTTTCATTAATCAGGATGAGTCTGGTTTCGAAGAATGTCAGTTTGTTCCTATGTTTGACCCTCTTCCTTCACTTACCAACAGTAATAACAGGGAACAGCACAAGGTGAGAGTGAGACTGCTCCCCTTTGCCTCAATCAGCAAAATCAATGAGAGCCTGGGGTTTCAGTAGTTTCTGTGGTGCCACCTTGAGCAGGAGATGACTCCATCATTTCTGGCTTGATTACCTCTGATTAGATAATGACTCCTGTCACACTGCAATCATGTAGTGATGCATTTATTTATCCAGTTGCTTCTGACTGAAATGTTATAGCAGTAGTGTCACATAGTCCCTCATTTGCAGCAAACTGAAAATAAGGTGCAATTTGTGGGATTCTGCACACAGGTTTACACTTTACACAGGTCAAGAGTTGCACACTACAAGTGGATTAAAGGACCCTTCGAACTGGTAATAGCAGTACTGAAATTAACATTACCACCTGGAAAATAATATCTATAAACATTTGAAAATAATTCCATGTAAATGTAAATGTGCTAGAAATAAAAGATATTGCAGGCAACAACACAGCACCGGGATTTTACAATCCACAGGATCGGTGAGTGATCTGAGCGCAGTGATGGGTGGTCTATGTAGATCGGTGGGTGATCCGGGCGCAGTGATGGGTGGTCTATGTAGATCGGTGGGTGATCTGAGCGCAGTGATGGGTGGTCTATGTAGATCGGTGGGTGATCCGAGCGCAGTGATGGGTGGTCTATGTAGATCGGTGGGTGATCCGGGCGCAGTGATGGGTGGTCTATGTAGATCGGTGGGTGATCTGAGCGCAGTGATGGGTGGTCTATGTAGATCGGTGGGTGATCTGAGCGCAGTGATGGGTGGTCTATGTAGATCGGTGGGTGATCCGAGCGCAGTGATGGGTGGTCTATGTAGATCGGTGGGTGATCCGAGCGCAGTGATGGGTGGTCTATGTAGATCGGTGGGTGATCCGGGCGCAGTGATGGGTGGTCTATGTAGATCGGTGGGTGATCCGGGCGCAGTGATGGGTGGTCTATGTAGATCGGTGGGTGATCCGGGCGCAGTGATGGGTGGTCTATGTAGATCGGTGGGTGATCCGGGCGCAGTGATGGGTGGTCTATGTAGATCGGTGGGTGATCCGGGCGCAGTGATGGGTGGTCTATGTAGATCGGTGGGTGATCTGAGCGCAGTGATGGGTGGTCTATGTAGATCGGTGGGTGATCTGGGCGCAGTGATGGGTGGTCTATGTAGATCGGTGAGTGATCCGAGCGCAGTGATGGGTGGTCTATGTAGATCGGTGGGTGATCCGAGCGCAGTGATGGGTGGTCTATGTAGATCGGTGGGTGATCTGAGCGCAGTGATGGGTGGTGTATGTAGATCGGTGGGTGATCTGGGCGCAGTGATGGGTGGTCTATATAGATCGGTGGGTGATCCGAGCGCAGTGATGGGTGGTCTATGTAGATCGGTGGGTGATCTGAGCGCAGTGATGGGTGGTCTATGTAGATCGGTGGGTGATCTGAGCGCAGTGATGGGTGGTCTATGTAGATCGGTGGGTGATCTGAGCGCAGTGATGGGTGGTCTATGTAGATCGGTGGGTGATCTGAGCGCAGTGATGGGTGGTCTATGTAGATCGGTGGGTGATCTGGGCGCAGTGATGGGTGGTCTATGTAGATCGGTGGGTGATCCGGGCGCAGTGATGGGTGGTCTATGTAGATCGGTGGGTGATCTGAGCGCAGTGATGGGTGGTCTATGTAGATCGGTGGGTGATCTGAGCGCAGTGATGGGTGGTCTATGTAGATCGGTGGGTGATCTGGGCGCAGTGATGGGTGGTCTATGTATATTGATGTTATCCACCGTATACCTCTATTAATGCCACGGACTGATTTCTCTGGTCCACCATGCATTAATGAGATATTTTCGTCACCTGAGCCTTAATTCCACACACTTACAATCACTCTACTACATTTAAAATTTAAATAAATTAAATGTAAACGCGAAAGTATTCCTGTTACAAAGAAAAAGTATAATACTGAATCCAAACAACATTGTAGCTCAAGGATGATACCCTGTACTTATTGGCTGCGTGTTACTTATGTGACTGATCAACTGCAATGTAAGATAAATGTGAAGAAAGACGATCATCACTGAGTAACAGTAATGTTTTAGTCAAGTTTGTTTATCTACTTTACAACCAGCATATTACTGTACAAATATAAGAGTAATGTCAAAAGAAAAATTGTGTTCTGACAACTAGAGACAAAATTAAGGTTAAAACTAGTTTGAAAAAGGATCTTACTTTTGATAATCAGATTGAGTGTGGTTTCACAGAGATTGCCTGTTCCTCTCCACTGTTTTGGCCATCACTGCTCCAAGCCTACTGCTTTTATTAGGCTAAATTTTCAATTTACATGATTCATGCTCAATGTGTGCCAGAGATCAAGCCAAAGGCCATGACTGGGTCCCACCTTGGTTTTGGATTATTTTCCTCCTCTCTATGCTGCTACCCCACTTTGGATTGAAGCATGCGGTGGTTCACCCCACATACAACTCCATCTGGTCAGCTCATCAGGAGGCATGAATGTAGCGTGAAGAAAGCTGTTGCTCCCTTCCTTCCAGGATTTACAGCTAAGCACATATTACCCCAAAAGGAACCTGAATGGGACTCACTGAGACTGGTGTTGATTTCTCAGAGGAGAGATGAAGATCCCAGACTGTTAGATTCGGTCAGGGCCCTCAGTGCTATCACTGTGCCTATTCACATATGCATCAGTTTCACTCTTTGTCCATGAAAGTTACTGCAGCCCTCTTTCTGCCCACAGGGATGACCCATCCTTCAGTGCAGTTGTTTAGTTTTAAACCCATTGCTGCAATATAATTTAACACCAGAGCCTATACTTCAAAGTCCAAAATTACAGCTACACTGCTGTTTTACACTCAAGGCATAATGTCACTTCTCTGCCCTCCTATTGCTCTTCAATGTGACGGCACATGGAAAGAAGGCAGAAACTAAATATTTGTTGCATGGAACCAAACCTCATGAAGGAGAGATTCAACAGGATAGGTTCACAAAGTGCGCAAATTGCAGGACAAATTGGAAGATAGTCTTACACACTCAGATTTATTCTGTTGTTTCAGGGCTGAAAGTTAAAGGTTTACCATGATGGCAAAAGGTAGCATTTTTGAAGTATACCAGATTTGAAGTTCCAGCTTACACAATAGATAACTGTCCTTCATTCAACCAATAGTTTTCAGTAAAACAAATCTTTTTTAAAAAAACCTGTTACATGGAGCAAGTTGTTCCATAGTCTATTTCACAGACTTTGCTTTTGTGAGCACCAACAGGGGTTCTTAGATACTTCTTCAATTTCATATTTCACCTGCCAAAAGTGAGTTGATTAACAAGTTTGGCACCATTCACCCACTACTTCTCAATTTATCTACTCTTCTCAACTTTGGTGATGTCCTGTACGACAGGCCTGGGCCTAGCCCCTCACTATTGCTGTAACCTCCCCCAGCCCTACAACCCCCCCGAAATTTCTGCACTCCTCCAATTCTGGCCTTTTGCGCATGCCTGATTTTAATTGCTCCACCATTGGCAGCCGTGTCCACAACTGCCTAGGCCCTAGTTCTGGAATTCCCGTCCTAAACTTCTCCGCCTCTCTCTCCTCCTTTAAGAGGCTCCTTCAAACCTACCTTTTTGACCAAGCTTTTGGTCACTTGTCCTAATATCTCCTTATGTGGCTCGGTGTCAAATTTTATTTGTTAACATTCTGTGGGATGTTTTACTACGTTAAAGGCGCTATATAAATGCAAGTTGTTGTTTTACTCACTCATTTAAAGACATCCGGCCCTATAATCCCATTTCTTCATTACCACACTGACTTTTCTCCAGCAACCTAGGATCCATTCCTTACAATAATGATTAATCTCAACTACCGCAGTCCTCTCAACAAGCACGTTATTCAGCTGTTCCATAGAGTCAGCATGGCGATGTAGAAAACTACTCAGTGCAGCATGCACTGCGTTCATTGGCCTTTGTTATGTTACTATCAGGAGTGAGATATTCTTCTCCAGAATTTCCCCCTCACAAGTTGTTTATCTCCATAGGTATCCCAGTTAGAACCCATTTCTAGGCAATGGCACATACCCGGATGAATCAAATGATCTCCAAACCACTCGCCCCTCTCTGTCAAGATGAAACTTGAAAATGAGGGCACGGTAGCATAGTGGTTATGTTACTGGACTAGTAATCCAGAGGTCTGGACTAATAATCCGGTGTTCAAATAAGTTCAAATCCCGCCACGGCAGCTGGGGAATTTAAATTCAATTAATTAAAAATAAATTTTTAAAAAACTAGTATCAATAACTGTGGTCATGAAATTACTGGATTGTCGTAAAAACCCATCTGGTTCACTAATGTCCTTTACGGAAGGAAACCTGCCATCCTTACCCATCAGGCCTATATGTGACTCCAGACCCACAGCAATGTCGTTGATTCTTAATCACCCCCTGAAATGGCCTAGCAAGCCACTCAGTTATAAAATCTCGCTACAGAAAGGCAAAATAAGAACAAAACCGGACGGACCACCCGCCAGCGGACCACGAGGCAAACCAAGCCCAGTCAACCCTGCAAAGTCCGGCTCATTAACATCTGGGGACTTGTGCCAAAATTGGGAGAGCTGTCCCACAGACTAGTCAAGCAACAGCCTGACATAGTGATATTCACAGAATCATACCTTTCAGCCAACGTCTCAGACTCTTCCATTACCATCCCTGGGTATGTCCTGTCCCACCGGCAGGACAGACCCACCAGAGGTGGCAGTACAGTGGTACACAGTTAGGAGGGAGTCCTCAACATTGACTCCGGACTCCATGAAATCTCATGGCATCAGGTCAAACATGGGCAAGGAAACCTCCTGCTGATTACCACCTATTGCCCTCCCTCAGCTCATGAATCAGTACTCCTCCATGTTGAGCACCACTTGGAGGAAGCACTGAGGGTCGCAAGGGCACAAAATGTACTCTGGGTGGGGGACTTCAATGTCCATCACCAAGAGTGGCTCGGTAGCACCACTACTGACCAAGCTGGCGAGTCCTGAAGAACATAGCTGCCAGACTGGGCCTGCGGCAGGTGGTGAGTGAACCAACACGAGGGAAAAATCAACTTGACCTTGTCCTCACCAATCTACCTGTCACAGATGCATCTGTCCATGACAGTATTGGTAGGAGTGACCACCACACAGTCCTCGTGGAGACGAAGTCCCGTCTTCGCACTGAGGACACCATCCAACGTGTTGTGTGGCACTACCACCGTGCTAAATGGGAGAGATTCAGAACAGAATTTGCAGCTCAAAACTGGGCATCCACGAGGTGCTGTGGGCCATCATCAGCAGCAGAATTGTACTCCAGCACAATCTGGAACCGCAAGGCCCGGCATATTGCTCACTCTACCATTACCAACAAGCCAGGGGATCAACCCTGGTTCAATGAGTGTAGAAGAGCATGCCAGGAGCAGCACCAGGCGTACCTAAAAATGAGGTGCCAACCTGATGAAGCTACAACACAGGACTACATGCATGCTAAACAGCATAAGCAACATGCTATAGACAGAGCTAAGCGATTCCACAACCAACGGATCAGATCAAAGCTCTGCAGTCCTGCCACATCCAGTCGTGAATGGCGGTGGACAATTAAACAACTAACAGGAGGAGGAGGCTCTGCAAACATCCCCATCCTCAATGATGGCGGAGTCCAGCACGTGAGTGCAAAAGACAAGGCTGAAGCGTTTGCCACCATCTTGAGCCAGAAGTGCCGAGTGGATGATCCATCTCGGCCTCCTCCCAATATCCCCACCATCACAGAAGGCAGCCTTCAGCCAATTCGATTCACTCCATGTGATATCAAGAAACGGCTGACTGCACTGGATACAACAAAGGCTATGGGCCCCAACAACATCCCAGCTGTAGTACTGAGGACTTGTGCTCCAGAACTAGCCGCACCTGAGCCAAACTGTTCCAGTACAACTACAACACTGGCGATGTGGAAAATTGCCCAGGTTATGTTCTGTCCACAAAAAGCAGGACTAATCCAATCTGGCCAACTACGGCCCCATCAGTCTACTCTCAATCATAAGCAAAGTGATGGAAGGTGTCGTCGACAGTGCTATTAAGCGGCTCTTACTCACCAATAACCTGCTCACCGATGCTCAGTTTGGGTTCCACCAGGACCAATCAGCTCCAGACCTCATTACAGCCTTGGTCCAAACATGGACAAAAGAGTTGAATTCTAGAGGTGAGGTGAGAGTAACTGCCCTTGACATCAAGGCAGCATTTGACCGAGTGTGGCCCCAGTAAAATTGAAGTCAATGGGAATCAGGGTGAAAACTCTCCAGTGGCTGGAGTCATACCTAGCACAAAGGAAGATGATAGTGGTTGTTGGAGGCCAATCATCTCAGCACCAGGACATTGCTGCAGGAGTTCCTCAGGTCGGTATCCTAGGCCCAACCATCTTCAGCTGCTTCATCAATGACCTTTCCTCCATCATAAGGTCAGAAATGGGGATGTTTGCTGATGATTGCACAGTGTTCAGTTCCATTCGCAACCCCTCAGATAATGAAGCAGTCCGTGCCTGCATGCAGCAAGACCTGGACAACATCCAGGCTTGGGCTGATTAGTGGCAAGTAACATTCGCACTAGACAAGTGCCAGGCAATGACCATCTCCAACAAGAGAGAGTCTAACCACCTCCTCTTGATATTCATCAACATCCTGGGGGTCACCATTGACCAGAAACTTAACTGGACTAGCCACATAAATACTGTGGCTACAAGAGCAGGTCAGAGGCTGGGTATTCTGTGGTGAGTGACTCACCTCCCGACTCCCCAAAGCCTTTCCACCATATACAAGGCACAAGTCAGGAGTGTGATGGAATACTCTCCACTTGCCTGGATGAGTGCAGCTCCAACACTCAAGAAGCTCGACACCATCCAGGACAAAGCAGCCCGCTTGATTGGCACCCCATCCACCACCCTAAACATTCACTCCTTTCACTACTGGCGCACCGTGGCTGCAGTGTGTACCATCCACAGGATGTGCTGCAGCAACTCGCCAAGGCTTCTTCGACAGCACCTCCCAAACCCTCAACCTCTACCACCTAGAAGGACAAGGGCAGCAGGTACATGGGAATAACACCACCTGCACGTTCCACTGCAAGTCACACACCATCCCAACTTGAAAATTTATCGCTGTTCCTTCATCGTCGCTGGGACAAAATCCCGGAACTCCCTTCCTAACAGCACTGTGGGAGAACCTTCACCACACGCACTGCAGCGGTTCAAGAGAGCGGCTCACCACCACCTTCTCAAGGGCAATTAGGGATGGGCAATAAATGCTGGCCTCGCCAGCAACGCCCACATCCATGAATGAATTTTTAAAAAACTTGGACCAGTGGGCCCAGCAAACTAAATACAATTCTAGGGAAGGTGGGTTGAAGGGTTGGCCATTTATTTTATGACCAACATACCTTCAGGATAAACCCTTTTCCCAAATGAGGTAAAATCACTAAACAATTACAACCTCCAAGAGTTTGATAGTCTGTTAAATCATGCGAAGATTTTGCTACCTCTCCCATAATGGCCCCAGCTACAGACCTGTTGCAGTTATTCTCAACACACCACTTGAAGCATCAGCTGTGCCACACAACAAAAAAAGTCAAAATTGAAGTTTAAACATTGTAAGTTAGAGGTAGAAACAGTGGAAAAAGAGAGTAAAGTATGTGAAGAATAAATTATACCAAGAATGAGGAAAATCATACTGAAGATAGTAATCTTTTATTCTCCACAAATCTTCAGGAATGCACCACAGTATTTCCAAAAATAGATTAGAGTTGGCTAGGAATTAATTCTAAAGCATGCCTTAAGGACTGGCATATCAAACTGAGCATCTTCTTTGAATGACCAAACAGAACACCTAAATGGATGTCACATCCTTTCTCCCAGCTGACTTTGAGGCTTCCATGATCAAGGATTGTTTTCATGGTGGTGGGCGGGGAACTACCCAATAATTCTAGCTCTGCATGATGGAGCGGTTTTGGCTCAAATCAGTACTTCAATTAAGAGACACCTCTGAGCCAAAAGATTGAAGATCATGCCAACAACCTCCAACAGTGTGTATTACCCATGAATAGCAACTAGAGCAGTAGTGTTGGCAAGGATTCAAGAACCTTGAAAGTTCAATGGAACCCTGGTTGATGCCTGATCTAGCAAATGTTAACATCATTCAATTCAAAGAGCCTGTGTACAGTCTTGATGTTCTTGTATCTTCCGATTTCTTTTCCTACATCTTTCACCCCATTCCTCTTTATACTCCCCAGGAAAAGCATGAAAATGGAGTACTTCAATTTCCCAGCTTAATTCTATTTGACAGGAGTGCACATGTAGCCCCACAACCCAAGTATATCGCACAATGGAGACTCTGATGCTTAATTTCTAGATTTTTCATCTTTTAAGAAGCAAGAACAGTATCAGTTGTATTCCCTGTCTCCCCCCAGAACAGGCTGTGGTTGACTGGCAGAATCTCAAGGAGCCTATAATGAAGAATGCAGTCTTTGGTCAAATTTCAGTATTCAGAACATTGTATCTGAACATTTCTGTCGGGGTGACGGCGTCCATCTCCTATTACACCCAAGTACTTGCAGCTCAGCAGAGTAAATTGATGTGCAGATAAAGAATTTTTGGGGCGCTAGGACATTTGGCACAGGATACAATGTTCCAAGGCATTAATTTGAAGAGAGATGTTTCATTGATATTCATTGTGAGCAAATACTCTAGCCAGCATCACAGATTTAATAAATAATCACTCAACCCACAGTCTATGTGCACTGACTACAAAAAGTGTTGGGGAAAGTTTCAATTGATAGAGAAATTAAGTTCTGGTGAAGGGTCTGTACCCAAAACCGTAACCTGTCTCTTTCCTTTTCAGATGGACCTGCTGTGTACTTCAGCAATTTCTGCTTTTATTTCAGATTTAAAGCATTTTTATCTGAATTGACAGGAAGATGTGGAAGAAATCCAAGAGACTGACTGGTCTTCACATTTTAATTCTGCATACAAACCTCAGATATTTTTTTTGGCAAACAAGTGGTGCCGACTGTGTTAAGTCCTGCCTCTTGGCTCAGTGTTCTTGGATATAACTATCACTCTAAGCAACTATTCTCAGCTCGTCTCCATGGTTTCTGTTTATTAACACAGCTTTATTAACACTCGTGAAATTTAGATAACTGTGTTCCCCACTATATTCACTTAAAAACAAATCTAATTATTACAGCTCCAGTGAAAATGGATTTCCCCGTATAAAATGTCCTTGAATTTATGGATGCTGGGAACGGTGGTAATGGTGTTGGTGCTTTGGCAACACACACCCTGTAATCGAGATCTGATTTCAACAGGTGATTCGCCAGACATTTAGGAGAAAGTTATATGGATTCTCTCCCTACTCCACCGAGAGTCCAGCTCTTCAGCAGAGGATTAGTAGCAATGCCAAGTTACAGTTGTCGGACTCCACATCAAGACCTCGAGCTTGATGATTCTAGAGACAGCAATGGGTCAGATGTGTAGCATGGTTTTATCAACAGTACGACAAATCAGCTTGCTGACATCATTCCCTTTACATGTGATTCAATTATTACATGAAGCTTCCCTGCTAAACCCAGGGATTGAGAACAGGATAAATGGGTATGGTGGGAATACTACACATAACGGGGATTGAGAACAGAATGATTGGGTATGGCTCGCGTGAAATCATAAATGTGCTAATTATGCACTCTCTGATTTTGCCGTAAATAGAGATCAGCGGAAATCGTCCTCCGAGGCTGGGCAGATGATCTTGTCCCAGGTCTCTGCCACTCTATAGCCATCCACTGGGTGGATTATCAGACTTGTTTGGCAGATCGTGCCCTGTGCCTTCCGTTCTATTTGTGTGGAAGTGCTTCTTCCCAGACATTGGGAATTTGCTGTGTGGTTGTCATTGAACTGGATTCTGTCATTTGGTGGCGCAATGTGTTGCTGCATCGGGCAAGAGGGAAAACAGAAAAAGGAACAAAAATGGGAAGATTGAGCAGGATTGGGGAAAAAGGCAGCTAGCGTGGAGTTATGAGGAAAAGTCAAAGGAAAAGGTTAGGTGCACAGACAGGCAGGTTATTGATTCTGTTAAATTTAAAGGAGGAAGAAAGTTCTTGCATTTATATAGTGCCTTTTAAAACTTTAGAACATCTCAAAGCGCTTTACAGCTAATGAAGTACTTTTGAAGTGTAGTCACTGTTGTAGTGGAACATGGCAGCCAATGTGCACACTGCAAGATCCAATAAAGAGCACGAGATAAATTAATATCTTTTAGTGATGTTGGTTGAGGGTTAAATGCTGGCCAGGACACAGTGAAAACGCCCCTGCTTGTCTAATAATGCTACAGGATCTTTTACATCCCCGAGACGGCAGATGGGGTCTCGGTTCAACATCTAATCAGAAAGACAGCACCTCTGACAGTGCAGCACTCCCTCAGTAATGCACTGGAGTCTCAGTCTGGATTATGTGCTCAAATCCATGGAGTAGGGCTTGAATCCACTATTTTCTGACTTAGAAGCAAGAGAACTACCACTGAGCCAAGGCTGACCCTTTGAGCATTATATATCAGTCTTTCACAGGGGCTGATGAAATCATGCACAAAGCAAATTAAGAATGTACTGTGACAAATTGTAACATGGACACAAACTACTTTACGTATAGATATTCAAGTGTGCAAATATTCATACATATTCATTTGACCTCTTGTGGTGTTACTCATGGACAAATTTAAAAAAATGATATTTCCTACTAATCTATTGTTTACATGTCTGTATCATGTATTTATCTCCATCAAATTTATAGTAGATGGGTAGAAAATGTTGTCCCCTCCCATTTTATATTTTATTCCTAACTTTGCAAGCACCTTTCTGATGGGAATTTGTTTCAGTTGAAACTGCTCTCTGACCAATGAGATTGCTAGAAAAAAGTCACCAATTATTAAAAAGTCACATGACTAGTACTAGCCAATAGGAATGTTCAAAAGGAACAGGCCCGATTTTAAAAAAATACAGATAACAAAAACACTTCAAATTAATACAGGAAGTTGAGGTAACAAAACAGCATCATGACTTTTTCAATGACTCTTGTATTTGTACTTTTCATTTCCTTAGCTATTAAACCTCATCAACCAGATGGTCTCAGATCTAAGCTCGTCTCAGAAAGGCATGGGTGCACAGTAATCCTGTGTGGAGTGGAAGTGCACAGTCAAACCTCAAATTCCTGCTTAAAGCCACAAAGTTTTTATATATCTCATTTTGAAGCGCAAAGCAATTCAACTTTATACTTTTACTGACAAATACAAACCTCTGTTTAATCAGGGGAAATGAGTTCTGGACTGGGGAATGAGGAGTGTGCCCTTGTCAAGAGGCAAATCATAGCCTTCTAGAGGATCCTTAGCTCCTGACACTTGTTTTAAAATCACTTATTTCTCAGTACAGTGGACACCAAACCTCACTCAGAAATCTTACAATGTCAACACTGCTAAAAAGCTCAATTGCTGACTCAGTGATAGATTCACTACCCTGTGTGGTACAAAGATACACACACCAACAAAGTACCAGGTTCAATCTCTAGACTGGGCTTAGTTAGCTGATCGCCGTTGGCACAGTGGTGGGAATAGAAAAGTTGGCCTGAGTGTCTCTGGGCTAGGAAGCAGCTTAAAAAAAGGAGAGCAAATGGGTGGTGCATAGGGAACCTCAGTTGCGTAGGGCAGTAATTCTGCAGTAGGGCACCCTTCCAAAACCAGGAGGCTGCAAGTGCTAATTTCAACTCAATGAAATTCAGACTCACCTACCTTGATTTGTTTAGTTAGTTATGGCCCGATTGTATGATGGAGCACTATACAATAGTGGAGTGCTCCACATGGAATTATGTCTGTGTTTAGATAGTCTGTACTTTGGCAGGACAATCCCTTACAGCATAACACTGCTCATTAATCAAATACAAAACTGAATTATTGCACACTGTACCACTGTGGCTTCAAAACACCCCACACTATCCACCGTGAAGCCTAGACCATTTACTGCTAGAACCATCACTTGGCACCATCTCCATTTTGGTTCCTGGTCCTCAGACAACAAATAACATATCTAGTACCTTTAACATAATGTCCCAATGCTCTTCAGAGGGGCATATGGAAATGGGCACTGAACCAGGAAGGGAGATGTTAGGAGCGACAACTAAAAGCTTGGTTAAAAAGATGCGCTATGAGAAGGCTTTAAGAGAGGAGGGGGAGGTGGAAAGGTTTAGGGAGGGAATTCCAAAGAGTAGAACTCAAGCAGCTGATGGATGAGCTGTTACTATTGAGGATAAAAGGCCAGGAACTGACTGTTCGGGGGGGGAGGAAAGGGGGGTGGGGGGGGAGGAAAGGGGGGTGGGGGGGGAGGAAAGGGGGGTGGGGGGGGGGGAGGAAAGGGGGGTGGGGGGGGAGGAAAGGGGGGTGGGGGGGGAGGAAAGGGGGGTGGGGGGGGAGGAAAGGGGGGTGGGGGGGGGGGAGGAAAGGGGGGTGGGGGGGGGGGAGGAAAGGGGGGTGGGGGGGGATTTGATATTTAATGGATTGGGGGATGGTGGGCTAATGGAGGTCAGTGAGGATCAGGTTGATTCGTTGAGGGAGGAGGGGACAGGATGCATGCATCAGTTTTGGATAAGTTGGATTTTCTGAAGGTTGCAGGGTGCAGAAAAGGAGGCCAGCAAGAAGAACATTGGAGTAATTGTGCCTGGAGATGACAAAGGCATGTTTAAGGGTTTCAGTGGCGAAGGGGCAGAAGTAGATGCAGAGGCAGGCAATGTTGCAAAGGTGGCAGTAACTGGTCATTGTTGTGGAGAGGATATGGGACCTGAAACTAAGCTCAGGGTCAAACAGGATGTAAAAATCGTGAATGGTTTGGTTGAGCCTGAAACAGTACCTGGGAAGAGGGAAGGAATCGGTGGCAAGGGGGTGGATTTTACGGCAGGGGCCAACATTGGTGTTCTCGATGTTGAACTTGACTCATCTCAAGATTGGATGTCAGACAAGCACTCCGGTAGCACAGAGGCAGTCGAGGGAGGTGATGAAGGTAGAGCTGTCATTGGCATACATGTGGATTATCTGTACAATAATAACTTAGTAAACAGCAGTTAACATGGATTCAGGAGGGGAAGTTCCTGCCTGACTAACACCCTTGACTTTTTGGAGGAAGTGACAACCTTGTGGGAAGCTCCATCACAAGGAGTACCTTACCATCAAAAAGGCTTTAGACAAAATCCCACATGAAAGGCTATTAGTTAAACTCAAAGGTGTGGGAAATTAGGGTAAATTCTGGGAATGGATAAGAAACTAGCTGAAGGGTAGAAAACAGTGAGTTATCTTTAGAGTAGTTATGTTAGAGTATGTATGTGGTGGTGGTGGGGGGGGGAGGAGTGTATTAATCGGGGTGCCCAGAGCTTAGTGTTGGGACAACCACTGCTTCTGATTCACATTAATGACCTGGATTCAGAAACTCTAATTGAATGTGGTCAAATTTACAGATTATACCAAATTAGGTGGGGAAATGGAATTGGAGGAAACAGTTCAGAATTTACAGAATGAGTTAAACATCGAAATACATAGAAGTTACAACATGGAAGTGGGCCATTTGGCCCCACCAGTATCAGCATTTATCCTCCTTGCAAGAAAATAATCACGTTTACCTACCCTGTTCCCATAACCCTTTCCCTTCATCCAACTATCCAATCTAATCTTGAATATTGACATAGTTTTTGTCTCAACCACTAACCCTGGAAGTAAATTCCACAGCCTCACGACTCTCGTATAAAGAAGTTTCTCCTGCCCTCTTACATTTAATCTAGTGTCTATGGCTCCTCATTCTACATCTCTCAACTACTAGAAAGTCTGCTTCTATCTATTCTGTCCCATTCTTTCATAATCCTTAAGGCTATCATAGTGCCCCATAATCTGTCTTGGTCTAATGAGAACTGTCCCAATTTTTACAAGTCTCTCTGAATCTGTATTTCTTCAGATCATGCAGCACAGGCATAATTTCAGCCCGGAGCCGGGGAGGGGGGGTTGGGGTGGAGGTCGAATTACGGACGGGAAACCCAGTAGGTTTCCCAGATGTACTTATGTTTTTGTCGTATTATTTTTTTTGATGGTTTCCCACCCACCTGATTGACAGGCTGGTCTCAGTCAGACGGGAGAAGAGCAAGAGTTAAGTATTCAGGTAAGTCTTAGACTGGATGGATGGGGGTGGGGGTGGGGGTCAGTCACGGGTGTGTCAGTCACCGGGGGGGGGGGGGGGGGGGGGGGAGAAAGAGAGGGAGGAGGTCGTTTGGGGGGGGGGGGGGGGGGGGTGGTGATCGTTGGGAGGCGTCGCCGGTAGTTTGGGGGGTTTTGGGGTGGGGGGGTCGCTGCAGTTAGGCTTGTTGGGCCTGGCGGAAGCACTCCTGTTCCTCTGGGCCCACAAACTGTGCTATGAAGGCACCTACCTGCAGTTTCGGGCCTTCTCTCACACGGCCTGCAGCCTCCTTGAAAAATTTTAGTGACCAACCCGCCTCCTGAGAGCAGGTTGGTCGCCCGCCCCTCTTCCTGCCCCCGTGAAAACCGGAAATGGGCGGTTTGGAGGCGGGTTTGAAATTGTTGCAATTTTTAATGCCCCCTCACCCCCAATCCACCCATTTTTCCAGGGTAAAATCATGCCCCGTGTCTTTCAGATATGTTTATTTCATATTTCCAGGATGCGCAGTATTTTGCTTTTATTTGATGTCTTTTCCCTGTTTATAACTAGTCAACTTGATTTTATTCCTCTACTTCGCATCCCTCTTGCTAAATTCTTTCCTGCATGAATATTATCCTCATCTATTTCTCCCTTCTTTATTAGTTGATCCAGTTTGTTGAATTATCCCAGTCCCCCTCCTTCCTAGTTTAAATACCTCATCACTTCCCTATTAGCCACTACAATACACCCTCCTTATTCAGACGTAGCCCACCTTTGCAGAATAGCTCCCATCTGTCCCAGGACTGGTGTTAATGCCCAACAAAGTGGAATCCCTCTTAACCCTACATCTTTAGCCATGCATTCATTTTCCTAATCTTCCTCTCCTTCCCTATTCTAGCAAATGGCTGTGGAAGTAATCCTGAGATTACCACCTGTGAAATCCTGCTCCTAAGTTTGTTTCCTCAGCGCTAAATTCATCTTGAAGGACGTCAGGCCTTTCTTTCACCTACATCATTGGCTCCCACATGGACCATGATGACTGGCTGCTCTCCCTCTCCTTGCAAAATCTGTTAGAAACATAGAAAATAGGAGCAGGAGTAGGCCATTCGGCCCTTCGAGCCTGCTCCGCCATTCAAAGTGATCATGGCTGATCCTCTATCTCAATACCATATTCCTGCTCTCTCCCCATACCCCTTGATGCCTTTTGTGTCTAGAAATCTATCTAGCTCCTTCTTAAATATATTCAGTGACTTGGCCTCCACAGCCTTCTGTGGTAGAGAATTCCACAGGTTCACCACCCTCCGAGTGAAGAAATTTCTCTTCATCTCAGTCCTAAATGTCCTACCCCGTATCCTGAGACTGTGACCCCTCGTTCTGGACCCCCCAGCCATGGGAAACATCCTCCCTGCATCCAGTCTGTCTAGCCCTGTCAGAATTTTATACGTTTCAATAAGATCCCCTCTCATTCTTCTAAACTCGAGTGAATACAGGCCGAGTCGACCCAATCTCTCCTCATACGACATTCCTGCCATCCCAGGAATCAGTCTGGTGAACCTTCGCTGCACTCCCTCTATGGCAAGTATATCCTTTCTTAGGTAAGGAGACCAAATCTGCACACAATACTCCAGGTGTGGTCTCACCAAGGTCCTGTATAACTGCAGTAAGACATCCTTGCTCCTGTACTCAAATCCTCTTGCAATGAAGGCCAACATACCATTTGCCTTCCCATCTGCTTGCTGCACCTGCATGTTTGCTTTCAGTGACCGGTGTACAAGGACACCCAGGTCCCTTTGTACATCAACATTCTCCAATCTATCACCATTTAAATAATACTCAGCCTTTCTGTTTTTCCTTCCGAAGTGGATAACTTCACATTTATCCACATTATACTGCATCTGCCATGTATTTGCCCACTCACTCAACTTGTCTAAATCGCCTTGAAGCCTCTTTGCATCCTCCTCACAACTCACAATCCCAACTAGTTTTGTTTCATCAGCAAACTTAGAAATATTACATTTGGTTCCCTCATCCAAATCATTGATATATATTGTTATTAGCTGGTGCTCAAGCACTGATCCCTGTGGTACCCCACTAGTCACTGCCTGCCACCCCAAAAAAGACCCATTTATTCCTACTCTCTGTTTCCTGACTGTTAACCAATTTTCAATCCATGCCAGTATATTACCCCCAATCCCATGTGTTTTAATTTTGCACACTAACCTCTTATGTGGGACTTGATCAAAGGCCTCCTGAAAATCCAAATAAACCACATCCACTGGTTCTCCCTTATCTGTTCTACCAGTTACGTCCTCAAAAAACTCCAGTATGTTTGTCAAACATGATTTCCCTTTCATAAATCCATGCTGACTTTGTCTAATCCCGTTGATATTTTCTAAGTGTCCTGTTATCACATCCTTTATAATAGACTCTAGCATTTTCTCCACTACTGATGTCAGGCTAACCGGTCTGTAGTTCCCTGTTTTCTCTTTCCCTCCTTTCTTAAATAGTAAGGTTACATTTGTCACCCTTCAATCTGCAGGAACTGTTCCATAATCTATAGGATTTTGGAACAAAGTAAGATCAATGGAAGGTATTTAATACAGACAAGTGTAAAGTACTATACATAGGAAGGAAAAATAGGTGACACGCATATTCCAACAATGATTTTGAAATAACTAAGGGTGTAGCCGAGAGATCTACGAGTCTTAGTAGACTCAAAGCTAAAAATGTCAACCAATGCAGAACTGCAATGAGCAAAGCCAACAAAATGTTGAACTGCATAACCAAAATGGTAGAATACATGTCAGAGGAGGTAGTGATCAGACTGCATCTTGAGTACTGTGTCCAGTTTTGGTCGCCAAGGAATAAGAGAGACATTCAAGTGCCGGAGGCAGTGCAGAAAAGAGGCACAAGGCTGATCCCTAGTATCGGGTGTCTCAGTTATGGAGAAAGACTGGAAAAACTGGGGCTTTTCAGCCTATATTACAACGGTGACTATACTTCGATAATACTTAATCGCTGTGACAGACTTTGGGATGTCCAGAGGTCGTGATAGATGCTTTATAAATGTAAGTTCTTTATTTCCTTCTTTAGTCTGAGAGGTGATCTTATGAAGGTATAGAAGATTGTTACGGGATGGAAAAAGCATACACAGAATATTACTTCAAATTAAAGTGTAGGAGTAGGAGACACAGGTTCAAACTACTGATAATTAGGAAATTCTTCTTCACAATGTGATTAATGTGTGGAACTGACTTTCAGACAGACTAGTGGAGGCAAAAACCTTGGAACTATTTACGAAGTAATTGGATGCTACAAGAGGGATTTTAGGATCTTCTTGGATGGATGAATTAAGATGGGCCGAATGGCCTTCCTCATAATTATCTTGTGATCTGGAGACTGCACCAGGCCTATGGA
Source organism: Heptranchias perlo (assembly GCF_035084215.1). Lineage (NCBI taxonomy): Eukaryota > Metazoa > Chordata > Chondrichthyes > Hexanchiformes > Hexanchidae > Heptranchias > Heptranchias perlo. Next base: position 4,964,355 of record NC_090349.1, read on the forward strand.
CGATGTCACCAAGGGCCAGCATGTGCATCAGAAAGAGGAGGGGGCCAAGAATAGATTCTTGTGGGACATTGAAGGTGACAATACTGGGGAAAGAGAAGCCATTGCTAGAGATATGCTAGCTACCTTTGAAAGGCAGGGATAGAATGGTGTGAAGACAGTAATACATATATCCACTATGATCAATCACCTCTTCTCAGACAGGCTCTGAATAACTCCTCTCTGCTACTTCCTTCGAAAGATATCACCAACACCAAATATTCAAAAAATATACAAAGGAAAGCACCAAAGGGATGTCGATGTTGATTATAGCTTTCTAAGTTTGATTTCTAAAAGGAGTCACTTGAAACATAACCATCTCTTTTACACAGATTCCTCGTTGCACTTCACCCTTGAAATAAGAAAAATCCATTACAATCGTACACCCCGTCAAACAAATATTTTGTATCTGTCCTCACAGTAGAAGACACAAAAAACATACCAGAAATAGTGAGGAACCAAGGTGCTAATGAAAGTGAGGAATTTAAAGTAATTAATATCAGTAGAGAAAAAGTATAAGAGAAACTAATGGCACAAAAAGCCAACAAATCCCCTGGACCTGACGGCCTGCATCCTACGGTTCTAAAAAGGTGACTGCAGAGATAGTGGATGCACTGGTTGTGATCTTCTAAAATTACCTAGATTCTAGAATGGTCCCAGTGGATTGGAAGGTAGCAAATGTAACTCTGCTATTCAAGAGAGGGAGAGAGAAAACAGGGAACTACAGGCCAGTAAGCCTGACATCAGTCATCGGGAAAATGCTGGAATCCATTATTATGGAAACGGTAACAGGGCTCTTAGAAAATCATAATATGATTTGGCAGAATCAACATGGTTTTATGAAAGGGAAATAGTGTTTGACAAATCTATTAGAGTTTTTTGAGGATGTAGATAAAGGGGAACCAGTGGATGAAGTATATTTGGATTTTCAAAAGGCATTCGATAAGGTGCCACATAAAAGGTTGTTATGCTAGATAAGGGCTCATGGGGTTGGGGGTAATATATTAACATGGATAGAGGATTGGTTAACAAACTGAAAAGAGAGTAGGGGTAAACGGGTCATTTTCAGGTTGGCAAACTGTAACTAATGGGGTGCCACAAGGATCAGTGCTGGGACCTCAGCTATTTACAATCTATATTAATGACTTAAATGAAGGGACCGAGAGTAATGTATCCAAGTTTGCTGACAAAACAAAGCTAGGTGGGAAAATAAGCTGTGAGGAGGGCACAGAGTCTGCAAAGGGATATAGACAAGTTAGGTGAGTGGGCAAGAAGGTGGCAGATGGAGTAAAATGTGGGGAAATGTGAGGTTATTCATTTTGGTAGGAATAGAAAAACAGAATATTTTTTTAAATGGTGAGAAACTATTAAATGTTGGTGTTCAGAGAGATCTGGGTGTCCTCGTACAAGAAACACATTAAGCGTGCAGGTAGAGCAAGCAATTAGGAAGGCAAATGGTATGTTGGCCTTTATTGCAAGGGGGTTGGAGTACAAGGGTAAGAAAGTCTTGCTACAATTGTACAGGGCTTTGGTGAGTCCTGAGTACTGTGTACAGTTCTGGTCTCCTTATCTAAGGAAGGATATACTTGCCTTAGAGGCGGTGCAACGAAGGTTTACTAGATTGATACCTGGGATGAGAGGGTTGTCCTATGAGAAAAGAGTGAGTAGAATGGGCCAATCCTCTCTGGAGTTTAGAAGAATCAGAGGGAATCTCATTGAAACATGTAAGATTCTGAGAGGGCTTGACAAGGTAGATGCTGAGAGGTTGTTTCCCCTGGCTGGAAAGTCTTGAACTAGGGGGCATAGTCTCAGGATAAGGGATCGGCCATTTAAGACTGAGATGAGAAAGAATTTCTTCACTCAAAGGGTTGTAAATGTTTGGAATTCTCTACCCCAGAGGGCTGTGGATGCTCAGTTGTTGAGTATTCAAGGCTGAGATCAATAGATTTTTGGACTCTAGGGGAATCAAGGGATATGGGGATCGGGTGGGAAAGTGGAGTTGAGGTTAAAGATGAGCCACGATCTGATTGAACGACGGAGCAGGCTTGAGGGGCCGTATGGCCTACTCCTGCTCCTATTTCTTATGTTTTTATGTCATTGCTCAACACATATAAAATAATACAGTGCATCATCAGAACACAGTTCAACTACAATCTAAAGTTCTGGTGTTATTCCTAGACACACACAGGCAAAATAGAAAGAAATACAAGTTCACGCTCTGAAGATTTTCTGACACATTATCAGTATTAATTTCTGTGCCAATAAAAGGCTGAATAAAAAATTCAAAGCATGACATATTGCAGATCAATGCTGAACAAATTGAGAATTCAATGTAAACCCCTCTTCCTCAATCAGGGCACTACTGCTACACACCTAGAAGAACAAGCCATTCCAATGCTTGGAGTGTCCTAACCACTGGCATTCACTGCGATCTTGTAAAAGCTTTAGACACTGCTCTATTTAACCACTAGCAGGTTGCAGCTCAAACATTTTTGGTTGAAGCAAGGCATGATCATATTGACAATCCTTGATGGGTAACAAATGGTATCAACTAAGGAATACTGCACCACTCCCAAAACAGAGAAATCTACTGGTACCATTTAATATCTTATAAGCCTCCATGAAATTCCTCCTTAGGCACCTTCTTTCCAGGCTGTAGAATTTGAGCTTATCTAATCATTCCTCCACTCTCTAACTCCTCCACCCTTTCTTTCTATCTCAAGAAAAACCTATCCCTTAATTTCTTCACCAGCACTCTCTACAACTTTCTCCTCTAACCCTCATCCGTACTGATGATGCTACCTCGGTCGATCTGCTCAATAACTGCTTTGCATCCAACTTTGATGGCCTCGCCCCCACCAGATCTTCGATGGTCCCCCGATTCCACCAGTCCCGATACAATAGCTACATGGCCTTGAGACTAGAGCGCATGTGGCATACGGCCAGCTTGCTTCACATCATCATCTGAACTCTTCATTATGTCACGACCTTGTTATCTCTACTGAAATAGCCAAAGTATAAAATTAATACATCTATGAATATAAGCACCTGTGTGGATTATATCAAATATCACATACCATTAAGACATCACCAAAAGCGATTCCACTGCAGCCATCTGTTCTATACATACCTTCTCCTTCAAACTCATGCACAAATAAATGCAATAAAGCTAATTATCTGCCCAACCAGTGTTTGGAGTACAGCCTGAGACTCAGAGATGAAGAAATGACAGTCTACGTGTGGGCAGAGAAGTGGTGGGTGTCTTTTTCAGTAAACAGGAGTGACGCAGCTCGTACAGCAGGTCTGCAAGGTAGCTGTGTACACAGATTTCACATGCAATTTTTCTTTTGTTACATTGTACCTGTAGATGGGCCAAACACAATGGGGGTTATTTTACGATTTAAGTCTTGTCTGCTGGCTGTGTAAATCAGAAGATCCCAGGCAGTGTTCATCTGAATCTCCGATTACCACAACGGTGAGTGAGGCTTGTCCAGTATATTAAGTGCTCATTAACAGAACTGTACTAATGTGTATGCTAAGTGACTCCCCAAAATATTCTTGACTCAGTGGTAGCACGCTCACCTGAGTCAGAAGGTGGGTTCAAGTCACACTCCAGGGCTTGAGCACATAACTAGGCTGACAATTCTGTGCAGTACTGAGGGAGTGTTGCATTGTCAGTGACTGCACTTCAAAAGTAATTTATCGGTCGAGGAGTGCTCCTGTGCTGAACTTCAACATTCCAGTCGCCAAAATTGTCTCCTAGCAGGTAAATTGGTCCTGGTGAACTCATTTGCTGATTCCGGAAGAGGCCTTACACTTCAAAACTTTTTGCGACAGTGGGCACCAGCAAGGACCTATGTTGTGAGAATCGTTCACTCAAAATGACTTTTACAGCAAGGAGCTGCAGTGGGTGGCACCCAGACCTGGGTCAGACGAGGTCAGCCTCAGCGAGCTGCTCACTCAAATTAGTGACAAACAGTTCCCACTAAGTACAAAAATAAAACAGGAACCAAATTGAAAAATCTCATAATAAACTTCCTCCTTACACACGGTAAAACTGCAGATCTGATCTGAATAAGAACATAAGAAATAGGAGCAGGAGTAGGCCAATCGGCCCCTCGAGCCTGCTCCGCCATTCAATAAGATCATGGCTGATCTGATCCTAACCTCAAATCTAAAATCATGTCCAATTTCCTGCCCGCTCCCCGTAACCCCTAATTCCCTTTACTTCTAGGAAACTGTCTATTTCTGTTTTAAATTTATTTAATGATGTAGCTTCCACAGCTTCCTGGGGCAAAAAGAAACACAATATAAATGGCTACAGAGCTTTCTGGAGTGGGTGACAATGAACTTCTGCTGTTGAGAGGGGGGGAAAAAAAATGAACTAACGATGTACCTGAGAACAATGCCACATATACTGGGGTAGGAGGGAGTGTCATCTTACCTACAGGGAGTCAGTGATTAAAGGTGAAGCAAGTTATTTCCTCCCACTGGATGATGTCAATTCTATTTGCAGCTTGACAGAGGGAGAAGAATCACATGATTTCTGAAAATCCTGTATGTTACTAAGTTTCCTAGGGTCTGTGAAGTTTCAGGTGAAAGATACTAAAAAGAAATTAGGAATTATTTTGAAATCGATAAATTTATTTGGAGAAAACAATGGGTAAAAATGAAAATGAAGAACTTTTTATAAACCTCTATTGAAAATAATAAAAAGGAACCTCTTGCAATGGAATTACAACATATTAATGGGTAAATGCATAACAATTGCTAAGTGTTCACTGGAGAGCATATGTAGTGCACTGAGTTAAACACCATTCTTTCACCCCTGGGACCGAGGTTCAAAGTTACTCTAAACAGATGGGATGCCAGTTTTCTCTCAGCCAACTCCAACTGACCTACACCCGATGAATTTAGCAGCCTCAGTTTCCAATGGGTGTGGGCCCATTGTACAAACAGCTCACATTTTGAAAAAGTCAGTTTCACTGAGAGGTCACAAGTACAGCTGATGTGGGAAAGTAAAGTGAGCCTGCACTTAGCTATAATATTAAAGAAACTAAGATCAGAAGGGCTAGGGAGGGGAGAATCATTCAGCATTCCTGTTCCTGATCGCTATAGATAGCTCCTGCTAGAAAGTGAATGTGTGGGGACTGGTAATGACAAGATCGGGCTTGGCTTTGATCCCTTCATGGTTAAATATCCAGTGGTCATTCATTGTCTCCACTCGCACGTGAAGAATGGCCACTTGAGAGAAATACTACAGGGCATACAACACTATGGGACTGTAACTCATACTTAATACCTTCAGGAAAGCAAGGAGGAAAGTTGGAAGTGGGAATAATTGTTTTTAATAAATTAAACTCATTTGTGACTTTGTCACTCCTGAGTTGAAAGATTGCTCCACACCACAAGCTCACCCGCAGCCGGCCCGCACTCGCCGGCCCCTGCCCGCAGCCGGCCCGCACTCGCCGGCCCCTGCCCGCAGCCGGCCCGCACTCGCCGGCCCCTGCCCGCAGCCGGCCCGCACTCGCCGGCCCCTGCCCGCAGCCGGCCCGCACTCGCCGGCCCCTGCCCGCAGCCGGCCCGCACTCGCCGGCCCCTGCCCGCAGCCGGCCCGCACTCGCCGGCCCCTGCCCGCACTCACCGGCCCGCACTCGCCGGCCCCTGCCCGCAGCCGGCCCGCACTCGCCGGCCCCTGCCCGCAGCCGGCCCGCACTCGCCAGCCCCTGCCCGCACTCACCGGCCCGCACTCGCCGGCCCCTGCCCGCAGCCGGCCCGCACTCGCCAGCCCCTGCCCGCAGCCGGCCCGCACTCGCCAACCAAAGAACCACCATTTCTTGGGCTGTTTGATTGAATCTAAAAAAGCAAAGAGCAAATTGACCCTAACCATCACCAAGCCAGTGGTTACTCAAAGTAAATTGTAAACAGGAGTAAAATATTATGTGGAGGAAGATGCTGGAATCTGGCTGATTAAAATACAGCCACACAGGAGGTTTGAAAGCTAATTCTAAGTCTGGCAGCCAAAAATCACATTTAGGTAACAGTGTGCAAAACAGGTATGTGCTTTATCCATCATGCCTCAATATCTGCTGCAATTCCATTATTTATATAGACCAAGGTGTGTACACAGAAATAGGTTTCACTAAAATGCACTTTTGTTAGTATAGATTTACTGGCTCCAGTGGAGAATCTGAATAGGACTCATCAGCCCTCATGATTCATCGTATTTGCCTCATGTGGCATTACCCAGCTGGTCTCTGTTTGGGATCACCACTCAGCTTTCTTCATTTGCTTGTTTTAAGATATTACAAGAGGTGCATTAAAAGCCTGTACACGTAACCAATGCTTCTTCCATGAATATCTCCCACAGACAGTAAAGATTGTAACAGCCAATGAGGGACGTGCTGTCAGAAAAGACATGGAACAAGTTCACATGGTATTACTAGGTGACACGCAGATTTGAAACCTTCACAGTCAGACAATACTTTCAAACACAGCAGAATACCCACTACCACAAGCAACGAGTGTGTCAGTACACCACCGCCATAAAGAAACTGTTGTGTGCGTCAGAACTCAACAGTATGCTGGAAGGCGCAGGGTGAAGTCTCAACAGACCCTGGAGCCCTTTTGGCTTAAAAATGCCACTTTCGATCAAAGACTTGGATCATGTGTGCAGTGAACATGAGGTGAAGGTGTGCACTAGCATTAAGTCATGTTTGGTGAACCGAGTCCCAAAGATGGAAGGTTATGCACTTATACCCCAAAGATATAAATATATAAAAATATTTAAAAGGGAGCTTCACGATTTCAAAATTAAATTAAAAAATAAATAGCAACATTTCTTATCTATTTCTATTGTTTTTTTTTAGTTGTGAACACCGATTATCTCTCGGGGGAATTATCTTCAGAAGTTACCAAGCTTAAGGACATAAATTAACGTATACAGTTGAAATGATAAGATTGCTAAAGCACTCTAGACTAGTAACATCTTTATGGATGATAATACAGCTCATTCACAGTCACAACCGGACAACTCTTCGCTGCCGGTTCTTCTGCTGAGATTTCCAGCACTGCTTTAAATCCAAGCTAATGAAACAAACTTATGACTTTTGAGTTCATCAATGACCATCGTATAGAATGATTTAACTTTCATTAGGGGTTCCTTAATCAACAATTTCTGGTGCTTTCTTAACTGAAATCCTAATGGTGTAAAAGTTATGAATTCTCGAAACATACAGTGCAAGAAATTTGGCTCTGATCAATGTTCACATCCGATGTCATCAGGTGAAGAGACTCACCAATAACACAATCAATATGTTCATGCAATGTCCACCCCCTCCCCCAACACATACTCTCCCACAAGGACACCCACACTGAATGTACGCGCGCACACAGTGAAGACTGAAGCACTCTGAACTTGTGAACAGCGTTTTATAATTAGGCATCCCTCAGCTGCCAACATTTAAGTAGTATGTCGTTGATTTGGTGACTCATTCCAAATAATTCTAATTTAACTGGCTGGGTTTTATCAGATGCCAGCTGTCAGACTGGAGCAGAGCGGATACACAGGGAGCACTGCAGTCTCTGCAATCATCTGGAGAGTATACTGGAGTGGGCTGGGCTGCCAGGAAAGCAGGGTCCTTGTGCTGTGTGCACTTGGAGGCCTGAAATGTTGTTCCTTCATAGACCCTTTCTTTTGCTGATGTTGGCACCAGTGATAAAAGAAGGAAGTTCCGATCCCTAAGAAATCAGGTCCAAACATAGGAAAAGGCTGTTTAAATCTATTAGACTCCATTTCAGGTTTGTCCCTTACACTGTCATGCATATTTAATTTTAACCTAAAAACACTGAAGGTATTCAAGGGAACATTAGGATTTCAGATGGATTCCTCTCAGCTCTCTAGGTAAGGATGCAAGAATCTCAAGAATTTAAACATTATCCTCAAAGGATGGAGAGGGGAGAAAAACAACATAAACTATGCTAGTGGTTGGCAGATGTAGAGAGCAGGGACCCAGACTTGAGTAATCAGTACACTGGAATCCTTCGCGTGAAAGTCTTTGTGTGACTGACCTACGGCAGTGACCTGCAGAAAGAATCAACATGCTGACCCACCCCTAGTCTGATTACAGTACTCTGCTTATATTACAGCAAAACAACAAACCTACATTTATATAGCCCTTCACAACCAATGAAGTACTTTTGATGTGTAGTCACTGTTGTTCTGTCGGTAAACGTAGCATCCGATTTGTGCACAGCAAGATCCCACAAATTGCACGAGATGAATAATCAGTTAATTTGTTTTTGGAGGCATTGTGCGAGGGAGAAATATTGGCCTGGACAACTCCCTGCCCTTCTTTCAATGCTTCCCTTCAACAAATAGTTAGGCCCTCAGTTTAACGTCTCATCCGAAAGACAGCACATCTGCCTGTGCAGCACATCCTCAGTATTGCACTGAAGTGTCAGTGCACTGAATTATGTGCTCAAGGCCTGGAGTGGGACTTGAACGCACAACCTTCTAATTCAGAGGCGAGAGTGTCACCAACTGAACCAAACTCTCACACAATATTTTAGCTACAGAAGATCATACAGAACGTATGGAGTAACGACATCACATTTTGGACAACCTGAAAAGCAGTTAAAGCATTTAACAAAAAAATGCTCAGATTCCCAATTCAATAGGGTGCATAGTGATAGAGGCAGGAGATGAAAATAGTCTGCAAAAGCCCTGATTGTAGATCTAAATGAAAAGGAAGCAGAGTGGCCTTCTCTTGTTCATACTTCACTGGTTATGACAAGGCTCAGAAGTCACGAATGGTGTGTGCATGAGCATCTATGAGACCTCTCCAGGAAGTTAAAAAAAAACAGCAGATCCCATCATTGTGACAGTGTAGCAGCATCATTGGACTGTTTGGGGTGCACACCATTATTGTAATATCTTGTATGCACATGTATTACTGGATTCGTTAAAGGCACTATAAATGCAAGTTGTTGTTGTTGATTTGTTCCCCCTGCTGTGGAATATTAGCTTCAGAATCCCAAGACTACATTGCAGATAAGAACCTAATTCTAACCATTGTTAATGCAAGATCTGGAATATTATTCAATTTCCAGGCACCAGAAAAGTATTTTATTTCTGCCATTTTGTGCATCTAGTAGAAGCTTGGAGTCTCCTTGTGTTGTGCAGCACCTCTGGCTGATAGTCTGTGAAGGTAGCCTGTTCCCAGTCTTCTAGCATTGGCGGTCTATACCTGGCTGCTAGGAAGGGTGGAAAGGGAGTCTTTCCCCCTTCACTTTACCTCCCTGTGGGGAAGCAGTTGAGCCTCTCCCCGTCCTGTTACTGACATACTCAACTGACCCTGCACTTTTTAAAAAGATGCTTTGGTTGTTTATGTCCCTGGAACTTTGGGCAGTACATTAAGACTCGCATTGCAGTTATGAACAGGATAGCGCTCCAACTAATGCTGCGTCAGGAACTTCAGTGGATGCTGTTTGAGAGTCCATGGACCCACTGCAAAGGCGCAGGCTTGTGTATTTTATAGCAGACTGTGAAAACCACAGATCTTTTTCTTTTTGAGGTGACGAAGCTGTTATCAAACTGTCTCAACAGCCCTGGTGCAGCAGTTCCAGTCAATTACACACCAGCTTCACAGTGCACACCAGGACTGTCTGCCTCCATACCCCTCACAGACTCTAAATAACTCACGCAGTGCAACATTAATTGTCCAAATGCAACCATCCTTTTAAAAGGTATTTCTTCAACCTCAGCCAGTGATCTCCGTAACTAGTATCTTCAGAGGTGGGATTGCATTGATGAAAGCAGCTAAACCATAGTATGCTGATAAGATCGCAGGAAGCTGCCGCTGTTGACATGGCAGTTTTCACATATACATTCCTTGCTGCTGCCAGTTTGCATCTGCTGTTTCATATCACAAATCAACTGCACCTGTCCTTTTTGATAAAGTTTAGTACATTTTACAGGAACCTAAAATGTCACTGGGAAATCAGAGATTTTTCTCAAATGCTTGCAGTAATTTTAATAAAGCTCTGAACTTGATTATGGTGACAAGCACAGCAGTATCATTGTGTACATTTTCATCCCATTCCAGGCTTTTCCTGTACAGGTCTGTGTTGTGTTTGTACTGGGCAGCTCTTGCTGGGAGCGGAGGCGGGGAGAAGAGGTCACTGTCATCTGTTTAAAGTTCACTGTTACTGAGATCGAAAAGGCCACATTTCCACAGTACTCATGTGAATTTGTGCGCAAGAGTGTATGAGCGTAAACATGTGCAGAAACACAAGTATGTAAGTGCGCCCAAAAGTGCATGAGAGAGGGTGAATAACTGAGAGACAAAGTACGCGAGAGTGTGAATGAAAGTGCGGAAATGAAAGACAGAATGACTGTACGCAAATTAATGAATGACAGTGCATTTGTGTCCGTGTGACTGAGTGAGTGAGTGAATTAGAGCAATGCGCAAGTGCACGAAAAGTGTGGGAATGATGACTGAAAGGGAGTATGCATGAGTGAACGAGAGCGAGCGTGCGAGTGAGTTGCATGAGCGTAAGAGTGTGCGTGAGCGAGTGCATGAGCGTAAGAGTGCGCGTAAGTGAGTTGCATGAGCGTAAGAGTGCGCGCGAGCGAGTGCATGAGCGTAAGAGTGCGCGTGAGCGAGTTGCATGAGCGTAAGAGTGCGCGCGAGCGAGTTGCATGAGCGTAAGAGTGCGCGCGAGCGAGTGCATGAGCGTAAGAGTGCGCGCGAGCGAGTGCATGAGCGTAAGAGTGCGCGCGAGCGAGTTGCATGAGCGTAAGAGTGCGCGCGAGCGAGTGCATGAGCGTAAGAGTGCGCGCGAGCGAGTTGCATGAGCGTAAGAGTGCGCGCGAGCGAGTGCATGAGCGTAAGAGTGCGCGCGAGCGAGTGCATGAGCGTAAGAGTGCGCGCGAGCGAGTGCATGAGCGTAAGAGTGCGCGCGAGCGAGTGCATGAGCGTAAGAGTGCGCGAGTGAGTGAATGAGAGAGCAATGCATAATGTATAAGAGTTCTGCCCACATCACGAGACACAGCATCTTCATACGAGCATCGATCTGCTCTGCTGCAAGTGCAGCTGTTCACTTCAAACCGTCAAAGCCTTCACTGAACTACATCTCGTTCTTTAGTGTTTTGTTCAAAGAACTCCAAACAATTGTAACTGTAAAATACATCCGGCTCTTAAAGCAACATTTACCATACAGCCTAACAGGTATCAGATCTAATTCTGATCAGTGTGATCGCCTTAGGTTTGCACATTACTGGCTGGCAGGTTCATTTTATTTTTTAAGAAAAGGCTGCACCAAGTCATCAGCCTCTAGTCGTGCAGTCTAAATATTAACGTCCGCTGTTTACACCAGATTCATGAAGGTCTCTGATTTCAGTGGAATCAGATCAAAGTTGGAGGGGTTACCATTTCTCTCTAATGTACCAATGGAGTGAATAATTTGTCCTTGTTTCCTCAGCATTGCTTATCAAGAACCTGCTGTAATCGACTGGAAATCTCCAGCTGAGGCACAAAGGAGACAACACGTGGGATAGTGCCATCTTGGGCACGTGTCTTTGAACTTCTTTATAAAGAATGAACAGACTTGACTGTGGTGCTGGGTCTTGAAACAAGTTATTACTCTCAGACTGATGAGCAGCTAGCTTCTGGACTTCTCTGATTACTGCCGTGAAAAGACACACACACACCATTTATACAAACACTTGGTTTCCCCTCCCTCCAATGGGCTCACAATCACTCTGCCTGTATCAGTTACCTGCTTCTGTGTTGATGTGGCCATTTGCAGCTGGCAGAACTTCAGGGCTTGCTCCAAAGCCACATCCTCATCAACCTGGCAAAACAAAAATAAAGGTTAGGGAGCAAAAAAATTAGAAAATGTGAAATCAAACAGGATTGGAATAGCATTTCCTTCTCCACTGCACATTAAATCACTTTCTATAAAATGGAACTCTGTGGTACTGTGGCAAGCCAAGGCCTTGCATTCATGTAGCTGCACTTTGTGACGGTAAGAACAAGAATTTTTGATGAACAGAAAATGACAATTAGATCCAACAAGCCTGTCCCTTTTTCATAGATCAACTCTATACATCTGCCTTCTTACCGTATCCCTCAATCCTTTCTCTCTCCAGAAACACAACCAATTGCTCCTTGAAATCAGTTATTCTGTCTGCTTCAATGTCTTTGCCTGGTAACGTATTATATAATTCTAAAAACTGCAGTGAAAAAACTGCCCTCACTTTCCTTCTTACTCCCATTATGGTGAAGAGTCCAAATACCAGGGAACAATTTGCTTGGGTCAATTTTGTTAATTTGCTGATATACTACTGAAATCTTCAGTTAGATCACCAGTTTTTGAAAGAAAATAGGCTCAACTTCCATAATAACTTAAAATTCCAATAGCTGGAATCATCTTCATTGCCCCCTCTGGATCCTCTTAGGGCAATATGATGTGATCCACACATGAATACTTTGAGTAATTTATCAAGACAGAGGAAACTAAATCAACCTCACCTCCCCCCACCACCATACAAAATAACGAGTCGCACATCAGCATGGAATGCAACTCTCCGTTGTGGTAAATATTGTACTTGTATCGCTCAGCATGTAGGACACAGAACCTTTAAAGCAAATTACGTAACAGAAATTCAAACCATTTGATTTACAGTCAACCATACAGGCCATACAATGCTCTACTGAAGACCCTGTCCAAGTGTTTGGGATGTCCCTGAGGGATATTGTACATGTTACTGAGTGTGACACTGCAGCCCTGTTTTGTTGAGATGGCTAATGGTATTTTCTGTAGTCATCTTTGGGAGGGATAGGAGTACAAACAAATTTCCAACATAGTGCAACAGAGATGACAGGGAACTGGGTGGTATTAGACATTGGTCTTTCACCTCTGCCTCAGCTAATTCCATGAAAATCTCCTCTATCTTCTGGCTGTAGGGGTCCTATATGAAGTGAGGTTAGTTTAACTATCCGTCTTTCCTATTTATATTTTAATCATACCTTCTTGCAGCAGCTGGGAGAGGGCAAGACAATCTCTCCACTGATAGTTAGGGGTCAAGATAATGGAGTTTGATTACTAGTTCGTAATGGATATGAATCTATAGTTCAGAAGCAGAAATCAGGTAATGCAGGGAGGAATGCTTCACAAAGTAGGTTTGGATGAAGAAAGCTCCTCAGCCCATTTGATCTCATCTTTCCAGAAAACCAACCATGCTACCCTCCCATTATAACATCCAACAGTTTCTTAAATGAATCCAGTGTCCAAGCCTCAACTACCCTCAATGGCATTGATCAGACTCTGCTGAAAAGAAATAAGTCCTGGCAACTGTCCTAAACTTTCCCTTCATATTCCCAAATCTGTGCAAATTTAACTAGTTTTCTATCCTGATGTATGTGCAAGTTTCAGGTTTATTTTCTCTATCCTATTAAGTATTTTATAAACCTCCTGGGATCATTCTTAGAAGCTGAAGAGCCCCAGATTACCAAGTTATGGCCTTTATCTCTTTCCTGATTCTGGGGATCAGCCATGTGGCTCTCCTCTGTACTACCTCTGGGAGCCAACCAGAATCATGGGAGTGCATTTGTTCACCCATCAAGCTCTTTTTATAAGATCTGAGCAGCCCCAGGAGTCCACCATCCTCCCTAGTTGGGAGCCACCAATTTAACTAGTTTGCATTGAGACTGGGATTCCAGGTCACTTATACATACTAGGAACTGGAGGGTTTCCAGCTTGGACCAGAGGCACTCCACACAATGCCTCTCTCCCATTACAACCTAACTTGCCATTGTGTGGTAAGCGGAGGAAGTGTGACACCTGAGGATATTTAATATTTGCACTGTCTAAAGCAGAAAATGTACATAAATGCATACACAGTTAACTCGTCTGTAAAACCGTTGCACTTTCTGACCCTCTGTTAGAGTTGGGCTCTGTTACAAAATTATTAGCCAGGCAGAGCCCAGATATCTAACTGTAGCTCCCTAAAGAAATCTAAATTAAATTAATATTGAGTCAAGTTGTACAAGATCTGAACCTCAATTAATACCCTAGCCATGATGCTGTAATCATTGTGAATTTCTGGCTGTGAGAAGGAGATAGATGAGAGCTCATCACCCAGTGATGCTGACTCCTGCTGCCCAATTCTCCTTTATGACTAAGAGCTGTAAAGATCAGGCAATGGCTCAATTACACATATTGTAATGTCTCCATACAGTTCTAGCATGTTACTATACAATCACACATACTGCATAGTTTCCATATGGCTCTAGTTCATTACTATAGAATGGCACATACTATATTGTTTCCACACAGCCCTGGAACATTACTATATAATGATACACACCGTATATTTTCTTTACAGTGCTGGCACATTACAATGACACACTGTATCTTTTCACACAGTGCTGGAATATTGTTGTACGTAGGAACAGGAGTAGAGCATTCAGCCCCTCAAACTTATTCTGCCATTCCATTAGATCATGGCTGATCTGTACCTCAACTCCATTTACCTGCCTTTGCTCCATCCATATCCCTAAATACCCTAACAAAAATCTATTGCTCAGTGTTGAAAATTTCAATTGACCCCTAGCATCCACATCCTTTTGGGGGAGAGAATTCCAGATTTCCACTACCATGAGTGAGAGAAAGTGCTTTCAGATTTCACTCCTAAATGCTCAGCTCTAATTTGAAGATTGTACTCCCTTGTTCTGGATTCCCCAAATGAGAATAGTTTCTCTCTATCTACCATATTATCATTTTAAACACCTGAACCATCTAAACTCAAAGAAATACAAACCAAGATTATGCAACCTGTCCTCATAATTTAACCCTTTAAGCCCGAGTGTTATTCTGGTGAATCTGTGCTGCACCCCCTCCAAGGCCAATATATCCTTCCTGAGGGGCGATGCCCAAAACTAAGCGCAGTACTCCAGATGGGGTCTGACCAGGGCTCTATCATTGAAGCATAACTTCCTTCATTTTGTATTCCAACTCCCTTGAGATAAAAGCCAACATTCCCCTTTTTTTAATACTTTTTGTACCCGTGCACTAGCTTTTAATGATGTGTACATGATACCTAAATCCCTTTCCTTCGCTACAGTTCCTAGTTTCTCACCATCAAGAAAATATTCAGATTTTTTTTCCGAATCCAAAGTAGATAACCTAACACTTCCCCACATTGAACTCCAACTGCCACAGTTTTGTCCACTCACTTAATTTGTCTATAATAAAAACAGAAAATGCTGGAGCAGCTCAGCAAGTGAGGCAGCATCTGTGAAGAAAGAAACAGAGTTAATGTTTCAGGTGGAAGACCTTTCGTCTCTATCCCTTTGTAACTTCTTGCTCCCACCTACACAACATATTGTACCTCCTAACTTTGTGTCATCCGCAAACTTGGATATAAACTCTCTAATCCTTCATTCAAGTCATTGATCTATATGCAGAAAAGCTGAGGCCCTAGTAGATACCTGGGAAACACTTCTTGTCAAATCCTACCAATCAGAATACATTCCCATTTTCCCTACTCACTGCTTCCTAACTCCCAACCAATTACCAACCCATGTCACAAGATTACCTCCAATTCTGTGTACTTTCCTTTTTGCTAATAATCTCTCGTGCGGAATCTTATCAAATAAAAGGAAGAACATGCATTTATATAGTGCCTTTCATGACCTCAGGAGGTCTAAAGGCCTTCTGGAAGTCCATATCAACAACATCCATTGACACTCCCCTATCTACCATGCTAGTGACCTCAAAAAATTCAATTAGATTAGTCAGACATGACTTACTCTTCACAAATACATGCTTACTTCCTTTGATCAGCTCATACTTGTCAGTCATTCTGTCTCTGATGATATATTCCAGTAACTTCTCCACAACTGACGTTAAATTGACAGGTCTGTAGTTACCTGATTTCTCCTTCCCTCCCTTGGAGGTGATAAAAGCATGACATATACCATATTGTTCTGCCACATTATTATTCAATGACACATACTGTATAGTCTTCATAAAGTGCTGGAATGTTACTACAGGATTTTCCTTCCTATGCTTCTTCTGCAATCCATCTCTGTGCCATGGCTTTCTCTTGTTTATGCTTACGTCTACTCACCATGGCTTCTCCTTCTCTGCCCATATGGTTGGCTCCAATGTAGCCTGGAATCCATACTTGGTCCCCTCCAACAAACCCTGGAATTCATGCTTGGTCCCCTCCAGTAAAACCCTGGAATTCATGCTTGGTCCCCTCCAGTAAAACCCTGGAATTCATGCTTGGTTCCCTCCAGTACACCCAGGAATCCATGCTTGGTCCCTTCCAGTAAAACCCTGGAATTCATGCTTGGTCCCCTCCAGTACACCCTGTAACCATACTTGGTCCCCTCCAGTACACCCTGTAACCATACTTGGTCCCCTCCAGTATACCCTGTAACTATACTTGGTCCCCTCCAGTATACCCTGTAACCATACTTGGTCCCCTCCAGTATACCCTGTAACTATACTTGGTCCCCTCCAGTACACCCTGTAACTATACTTGGTCCCCTCCAGTACACCCTGTAACCATACTTGGTCCCCTCCAGTATACCCTGTAACCATACTTGGTCCCCTCCAGTATACCCTGTAACCATACTTGGTCCCCTCCAGTACACCCTGTAACCATACTTGGTCCCCTCCAGTATACCCTGTAACTATACTTGGTCCCCTCCAGTATACCCTGTAACCATACTTGGTCCCCTCCAGTATACCCTGTAACCATACTTGGTCCCCTCCTCTTCATCAACTACTTATCATCAGGAATAATGGGGTCAGTTTCCACATGTGTGCTGATAATCCTGAACTCTAGCTTCTGCTTTGAACCATAGCATGTCACTAGTCTCCAAATTCCTGTTGACATCAAGACTTGGATGAGTCAAAATTTCCTTCATCTTAATATCAGCAAAATGAAAACCATGCTCTTTGAACTTATCCAAAATGCTACAGCCCACATCCTCTCCTGAATAAAGTTACATGCTCCCATCACCCCCACCATTTCCAACCGCCACTGGCTCCTATGCTCCAGCAAAATTATTTGAAAATTCTCGACCTCCCTTGTAAATCCCTCCATGGCCTTGTGCCACTTTGCCTTAGTGAATTCCTCCTTCATTATGTTTCAGCATACACCCTCCACTCCTCCAACATCGGGCTTCTCCTTATCCTTTGCTCACTCCACTCCACCACTGGTGGCTGCTGGTTTAGCCGTAACGCTCTTCCTTCTGGAGCTCCCTGCCACCTCCCCTCTACTTTCAAAAAGCTTCTCAAAACTCTACTTTGATTGTGCCTTTGGTCCCCCACCTCAACAGTGTCCATTTTCTCCTTTCTGGTTGACGTCCACTGTTTTGTCCACTTAACATTAACTTTGAAAAGTCCAGCCGCTATAGAAATGCAAGTTGTGCCAACAGACGAGTTCTTCGATCACAAACACAGGTGCTGTAGCGGAGTCCCCATTGAGGTTTGTTAGTAACAATGTAGATTGAAGCTGACATTTCACCGAGAAGCCTCTTTTCCAACTTATTTCTCTTCTCCTCGCCCCACATACAGCCACAATCCTGTTTCTCCTGGATGCCAATTTAACCTATTTGCTAGTCATTTGCACATTAACTGCAATAGTTCACGCTGACACTTTGCCCATATGGATCCTCAACTCCTGCAATCCACAGAAAACAGAGCTTTAAAAGTGGACAAAAAAGGACACCATTACATTCCTACTGGAGATTCTAAAATAAAAAATAAACTACAGGAAAAAAAATGTAACCAAAAAGGCAGATCATCAATATAGTGTGACTTCCACTCAAGTATTCAACGACACATGCCGTTATGTCTGAATGCAACAAAGACCCCAGGCATGAAAGATTGGGATCCACGACCAGACTGTGTGGTTTAAACAAGGAACAGCGGGCATGCCATTAGCCAGCTGTCACAGCAGTAACTCCAGGATTCCTCTCTGCACCAGTAAGCTGAGCAGAAATACTTCCTTTGATGAATGTCACGGTATAGACAGGTGAACATTATAGTATTTGTCTAAAGAATTACTTAAACCTTTAAATAACAGTCATTCTTACTTGCAAAGAGCAACTAATCACAGAAGAGGTAAAATATGGTGCTGGATAACTAAATCAGCTTAAAACAGGAAACAGAAGGTAGGCATAAATGGTATTTTTTTTAGGCTGAAGAGAATCACAAATGATGCATCCAATGGCATGATCTTGGAATCCTAGCTTATTTTCAATATGTAAATAATTCGGATGAAGGGACTGCAAGCAAAAATCAAGTTTGCACAGGATAACAAATGAGAGCCAGAGCAAGTAGAAGCAATGCGACCAAATCCAGAAGGATTTTGATTCTTTGGGTAAGTGGGTTAACAGGTGGCAGATGCAATTCAACGTGGGTAAGTGTCAAATAATTAATATTAGAGCAAGGAACCATAAGATGGAGTATATGTTAAATGGAACAGTGGTACAGTGAGCAGATGAGAAAAGACATCCTTAAGAACCAGGGGGGAGATGAGACAAAATATTTTTACGCAGCGAGTTACGATCTGGAATTCACTACCTGAAAGAGTGATGGAAGCAGATTCAATAGTAACTTTCAAACAGGAATTGGATAAATGCTTGAAAAGGAAAAACATTATAGGGCTATGGGGAAAGAGCTGAACAGCCTGTCTGTACTGCAACATTCTAGGATTGTATGAAATCTAAAGAGTGGTATTATTGTTAGATCAGATACTGATTTGACACCACTGAAGTAGAAAGGAGTTTTTTTCACTGAATCACAAGTATATTACTTATTTTGAGAGGATGTACAGACAAACAGAAATGATTCTGAGTATCAGTAAATTTAGGAGGGAAGGCTAAGTTGGACTTGTTTTCTTTGGGAAAGAGAAATCTTTGAGATGACCTAATTGATCCAGGCAGATTGTTCACTATGGTGAAGTGTTAAAATACTAGGGGTCCAAGTTAAACATTAGGAAGTTAGGAATAAGAAAGGCTGAACTTTTTATCCAAAAAAGTTGTGTAGAATGATACCAGAAAATTTATTGAAGCAGGTATAATAAATATATCGAGTTACATAGAAACTACAGCACAGAAACAGGCCATTCGGCATAACTAATCTATGCCGGTGTTTATGCTCCACATGAGCCTCCTCCCTCCCTACTTCATCGAAATAGGTTTGATTCGATACTATTAATTGGGTTTATAAATGTCAGTTTGGCTCAGTCAGTAGCACTCTCACCCCTGAGTCAGAAGGTCTCAGGTTCAAGTCCCAAGCCAGGACTTGAACGCATAACCTAGGCTGTCACTTTTCCCATATTTACAATGGAAACTGCCTATGTAAACCCGTCACACTGTAATGACTGCCTTCTGCCAATGGTGGCGGTGCAACACCTCAGTTTTATCTCTCCCAGCTCTGCAGACTGTACTGCAGAGAAATGCCTCTGCCCCAACAAACTCTACTCATCTGGCTCCCAAATTGGCATAAGTTTTACTAATTAACTACAAATCATCACATAATATTAAAGTACTATACAAAATAAAGACTTCAAAATGGGACAATTTTATGAAACCTCTCTGACTTGCCCTGATGATTTCATACTTCTCTAAGTGTTCGCAATCTCATTTCTCAAGACAGTGTCTAACATTTTACCCACAACAGATGTTGAGCTGAATGGCCTGTAATTTCCAGGGCAATCCCATTGAAGAAGAAATTTTAAGGGCAATAGCAATTGATGAAAATGTTGAAGGCACTGAAAGAGGATATGACCCCAGGGCGTTAAGGCAGCACAAGGCTTTTTACAATGAAACAAGGACCTGTAACTAAAAGATGGTTATTGTGCCACTGGATACAGTGAAGACGATACTCCACCACCTCTGGTGCTGGGAGGTGAGGGGGCGGGGGGGGAAAACGGGAGTAGTGGTGCTGTCTGCCAAGTTGACTAAAGTCAGGGTCAAGTTGAGACCTACTTTTAAACTCCACCTTTGGAAGCAGGCACAAGGAAAATAATGGCCAAGTGCTCTGTAACTAGGGGTATTTGACTGTTCCCAACATATTAGGGAGTGTAAAGGAAAGAGTAAATGAAAAATGAAAGAGACACCCGGGACCAGTAATCTACTGCGTGTAGACTGCATACAGGATATGCAGAGCTGCACAATTCAATTCGAAGAAATGGTCCCAGGTTCAATGCCTTGTCTGTGCTGAGATGGCTGTCAGCCAGAGCAACTGCTGGGTGCTACAGTTGGCCCCAGTGACTAAAGGCTAGGGAGAGGGGGGATAATCAGACAGGGTTCATACACCTGATTAATGTGGATTCTACTGGAAAGTGCATGTGTGTGTCAGGTGAGACAGGACAGACTTGGATGTAATGCCCTAAACAGTTACCCAGCCTCCAGACAATCACTGTGAAGGATAACTTTGGTGAGGTACGAAAGGACAAATAGTGCCCATGGAGCTGTAACAGTCAGCACCCTTAAGACTGAAGTGGAGTAAAGATTTGAAAATTGCTAAAAAAAGAATGCAAGAATGAGTGGAGGAAACTTGACCTTCATACCAAGCAATAAATTGAGAGGGTTTTTCCTTTAATGTGGTTTCTCTATTAGTCAGTGGTATAAATGAGTGTTTTAAAAAAAGATTTTGGAGTGTCAGAACATGTCTAAGCAAAGGTTTTGTATTAGTGAGGTATCTGAAATTTACATGCTTTCTTGGGTCATCCCAAAATTAGCAGATAGGTTCAGATAGAATCATAGAAGTTACAACATGGAAACAGGCCCTTCGGCCCAACATGTCCATGTCGCCCAGTTTATACCACTAAGCTAGTCCCAATTGCCTGCACTTGGCCCATATCCCTCGATACCCATCTTCCCCATGTAACTGTCCAAATGCTTTTTAAAAGACAAAATTGTACCCGCCTCTACTACTGCCTCTGGCAGCTCGTTCCAGACACTCACCATCCTTTGAGTGAAAAAATTGCCCCTCTGGATCCTTTTGTATCTCTCCCCTCTCACCTTAAATCTGTGCCCCCTCATTATAGACTCCCCTACCTTTGGGAAAAGATTTTGACTATCGACCTTATCTATGCCCCTCATTATTTTATAGACTTCTATAAGATCACCCCTTAACCTCCTACTCTCCAGGGAATAAAGTCCCAGTCTGTCTAACCTCTCCCTGTAAGTCAAACCATCAAGTCCCGGTAGCATCCTAGTAAATCTTTTCTGCACTCTTTCTAGTTTAATAATATCCTTTCTATAATAGGGTGACCAGAACTGTACACAGTACTCCAAGTGTGGCCTCACCAATGCCCTGTACAACTTCAACAAGACATCCCAACTCCTGCATTCAATGTTCTGACCAATGAAACCAAGCATGCTGAATGCCTTCTTCACCACCCTATCCACCTGTGACTCCACTTTCAAGGAGCTATGAATCTGTACTCCTAGATCTCTTTGTTCTATAACTCTCCCCAACGCCCTACCATTAACGGAGTAGGTCCTGGCCCGATTCGATCTACCAAAATGCATCACCTCACATTTATCTAAATTAAACTCCATCTGCCATTCATCGGCCCACTGGCCCAATTTATCAAGATCCCGTTGCAATCCTAGATAACCTTCTTCACTGTCCACAATGCCACCAATCTTGGTGTCATCTGCAAACTTACTAACCATGCCTCCTAAATTCTCATCCAAATCATTAATATAAATAACAAATAACAGCGGACCCAGCACCGATCCCTGAGGCACACCGCTGGACACAGGCATCCAGTTTGAAAAACAACCCTCGACAACCACCCTCTGTCTTCTGTCGTCAAGCCAATTTTGTATCCAATTGGCTACCTCACCTTGGATCCCATGAGATTTAACCTTATGTAACAACCTACCATGCGGTACCTTGTCAAATGCTTTGCTGAAGTCCATGTAGACCACGTCTACTGCACAGCCCTCATCTATCTTCTTGGTTACCCCTTCAAAAAACTCAATCAAATTCGTGAGACATGATTTTCCTCTCACAAAACCATGCTGACTGTTCCTAATTAGTCCCTGCCTCTCCAAATGCCTGTAGATCCTGTCCCTCAGAATACCCTCTAACAACTTACCCACTACAGATGTCAGGCTCACTGGTCTGTAGTTCCCAGGCTTTTCCCTGCCGCCCTTCTTAAACAAAGGCACAACATTTGCTACCCTCCAATCTTCAGGCACCTCACCTGTAGCGGTGGATGATTCAAATATCTCTGCTAGGGGACCCGCAATTTCCTCCCTAACCTCCCATAACGTCCTGGGATACATTTCATCAGGTCCCGGAGATTTATCTACCTTGATGCGCGTTAAGACTTCCAGCACCTCCCTCTCTGTAATATGTACACTCCTCAAGACATCACTATTTATTTCCCCAAGTTCCCTAACATCCATGCCTTTCTCAACCGTAAATACCGATGTGAAATATTCATTCAGGATCTCACCCATCTCTTGTGGTTCCGCACAT